>NC_045030.1:84577009-84599388 GCF_008632895.1 Mastomys coucha | reverse complement strand
ACCAGGCTGGCCTTGAATTCAGAAATCCACCTGCCTCTGCCTCCCAAGTGCTGGGATTAAAGGCATGCCAGGCTCTTTCTTCACTTCTTTCTCTCTTTCTTTTTCTTTCTTTCTTTCTTTCTTTCTTTCTTTCTTTCTTTCTTGCTTGCTTGCTTGCTTGCTTGCTTGCTTGCTTGCTTGCTTGCTTGCTTTCTCTCTCCCCCCTCTCTCTTTCTTTCTTTCTTGCTTTTTTTCTTTCTTTCTTTCTTTTCAGACTGGGTCTTGCTATACATCAGAGGCAGCCTAGAACTTGCTATCTTCCTGTTTCAACCTTCCAAATTTCTAAGTTCTGGGATTCAAGTATTTGACACCACAACTGGCTCTTATTATCCTCTCTCCATGCATCCAAGCATTGATTGATACATACATCGTGGACACTTCATCCATACACATAACATTAATAAGCTCTCAACCTTGAAGCCATGAAAATTTCCTCATATTAATGTATCCATTAGAGATGAAAGAAAAGGAAAAGAAGAAAGCAAAGGGAAGGTTATGAAAAGGAAAGGAACAAAAAGAAAACAGAAAAATAAGGGGAGAAAACAGAAATGCTGCAGCTGCTTCCACGAAAAAAGCATAGCCATTTCATTTAGGTGTTTTTTCCTCATTTCATTAAACCAATAAATCTTCATTTTTACTACCATAGTATTAAAAATAAGGTGAATGTAAATTACTGTTATAAAAAATTTGACATAATACAATGAATGAACAAAATAAGAAACAAAGTATTTTGTTTTGGTAGTTTAAATGGAGCATGCAGGGGGAGTCAGTCTCATCCTCAATGGAATGTATCCTGTTGTTTTTGCTGACTGCTTGCACAGAAAGTTAATGTCTCCAAGGACATATACATGAAGTGCCTGTGCTGGCATAATCTCACTGGGAGTACAGAATTTCCAGGTGGCAAGCTGAGCTTTAATGAAAGAAATTATTCTACATTAGATCTTGCCTTCTCTTCACAGCTCTACGTAATTTGAAAACTACATACTCAGATTTATATTATACTCTTAGGCATTGCTATAAAAACAGTGGAAAAAAGGAGAGGTTATTATGACTTTTTGTTGTAAATGGTCATGAGCTTTTATTTGTGGAATCTACATTCATTATAAAATGAATTTTATAGTAAATGAAATTTAAAGTAATCTAGGTCAGATGAAAATAAAATCAAATCTTAATTTTTACAGAGCTATTTTCCTCTCTATAAGAATTCATTTGTGATGTGATAATCTAAAAATATATATTTCAGTGTGTTCCTTTAAATGTGATTTCATGTGCCTGGAATAAAAAATAAAATAAAATAAAATAAAAATGGAAGCAAATTGGCATTTTGTTCCTATCTTTATTTTATTCCTGTTATTGTCAACAGTTCAATATGGCAGATGGAACTGCAAGGGCTCATTCTCATTGTCTGTATTGAAGGGTTAGCTTGCTTTTGAATGAAGTATCTCTTATGAATGAGGACAGTGTTTGCTGGAAATAAACTATTCTATCTTTCTCTCAGGCCAATAATAGAAACTCTATTGTACTTCAAAAATAAATAAAGAAATCCAACAGAATCATATAGCTAATTTGCTTCTAGGAAATATTTTTAATTTTAATTTATTTTTTAAATTAATAATTTCTACGTATATAATGTATGTGGGGGATAAATTCACCACATCATAAACCTTGAAATTCAATTTTATGGTTTAGATTAAGCCAAAAATGTCATTTCTTACACTTACTAGCTATAGGTCATTGACCTATAACTTCCTTATGATATGGTTAAAAGGGATGAAAGGGGCATATTTCCCATTTCAACTTCATATTCCTTCTAGGATTATTTGATCCTTCAATTGCACATTCCCTCATTTAAGCATTATGACTTTTCAATAATTTTGGCAATCAACTTTGGGTGGATGATTCACAAACATTTCTCTGTCTGTTTTTAGATTTACCTTTTCATCATAAAAACTTGTATTTAAGCGTGGTGTGTGTGTGTGTGTGTATGTGTGTGTGTGTGTGTTTGTGTGTCTGGGTACATATGTGTACCCAGTTGGGGACATTGTACATCCTTCTCTGTCACTGTGATTTTCTCACAGGAAGCAGAATCTTTCACTTAAGCTGGCACTCCCTGTTTTTCACTTAGTTCATAGTCCCACAAGCCCCACTGATCCTGCCTCAAATAGCAACGGTTAGTGGTATGTACACTCTACTTCAGGCTTTTTATGTGGGGGAAAAAAGGGGTGTGTAAATTCAGTCACACTCTGCTGAGCCACCTCCCAACCAATTTGGAACATTTTTTTTCTTAAATCCAAACTTGCTTCTATAAACTAGTAAATCAATAGATTGCTATTAGCTGAATGGCAAGAAATTTCATGATCAAACGTGCCTGGGAAACTGAGTACAAAATTAAGAAAGTATCTTACTGCAAGATTACCAATTACTTTAATATGCATGGCATTCTGAAACTGTAAAGAAAGGATGTGTGTAGAAAGCAGAATTTTCCTGGGTTACAGACCTATAGAATTCCTTGTGGGAAGAGCACAGAAAAGGCACATATGGAATAATTGATGTGATATAGAACAGTCTTTCAAAAGTACATCTATTATAGTGTTTGCTATTCGCTGTTCCCTAGCTCCCATAATTTACCAACCTTATTGAAAGCCTGCCTCTGTCTGAGCTATCTCCTCTAAGATTCAGCCTCAGTTTCAGGGAGGCTTCCCTTCCACCACTGTTGTCTTAGTCAGGTTTCCTATATCTGCACAAAACATTATGATTAAAAAGCAAGTTGGGGAGGAAAGGATTTCTTCAGCTTACACTTCCACACTGCTGTTTATCACCAAAGGAAGTCAGGACTGGAAAACAAGCAGGTCAGGAAGCAGGAGCTGATGCAGAGGCCATGGAGGGATGTTACTTACTGTCTTATTCAGCTTGCTCTCTTATAGAACCCAGGATTACCAGCCCAGGGATGGCCCCACCCACAATGGGCCCTCCCCCCTTGATCACTAAATGAGAAAATGCTTTACAGCTGGGTCTCATGGAGCCATTTCCTCAAGGAAGGCTCCTTTCTCTGTGATAACTCCAGCTTATGTCAAGTTGACATACACAGCCAGCCAGTACAACTGTGTTAGCCTATCACTGTAAGCTTTCAATGACTAATTTCTGTAGAATTTAAAAATTATCTCTACCATCATGGATTTCATGAATAAAGGGGATATACTCAATGTCACAGGTAACAAATGTACCACATCAATAAATATTGAAATATATATATGTGTGTCTGTGTGATGTGTATATATTCCATGCTTATATGGGAAATCTCATGTTTTCAAGAAAGTTGGATGAAGAGGGAAGAATAAAATTTTGTATATACTCAGTATCACATTAGTGGGAAGTAAATTCATGTTTTTAGGAAAGTTGGATAAGGATGATACTTGTTCTGGAATTTCTAAGTGGAAATTTTAAAATAATGATTTCAAAATAAAGTATACTTTGAAAGGAATCTTTGAAAATATAGAAATATGTAAGTATGAATAACAAAGTAATCATGGTGCAATCTTATCCCAGTTACACACATTGCTAGTGATACGTGAAAACATTTTTATTTGTTTGTCTGTCTGTTTTTGAGACAGAATATCCCTCTGCAGAACATGTGCGTTAACGATATCTACCCATCTTCAGCCTCAGTTTTCAAGAACTGGGAATACTGTTCTATATTACCATGGTCACTTGAGGCTTGGAATTGTATTTTAGCTGCTTTCTGCAAGTTAACATTTCCAATGGCTGGGTTTCCAGAGTTTCCTAAGAATAGTGTTGATGAATTATTCCAAAAGGGTAATTTTAAAAGGATGGGATGGCCAAATTAAATATCATATCACCACTTTCCACTAACGTTTATTTTAAATATACACACGGAAGGTATGTGGGTGTTAAAAGTTGC
Organism: Mastomys coucha; assembly: GCF_008632895.1. Lineage (NCBI taxonomy): Eukaryota > Metazoa > Chordata > Mammalia > Rodentia > Muridae > Mastomys > Mastomys coucha. The sequence continues at coordinate 84,595,430 of NC_045030.1, read as the reverse complement.
TAAGCACAGTATAATTTATGTAGACGAATCTTATTAAAATAAAATCCATTTTATTTCCAAAATAATCATTTGTATGAACTGAATTTTGATTTAATATATTTGAATGCTTAATCTTTATTTAATATATTTAGATAGTTAATCCCATAAACACATTAGACTATTTCTCTGCCTTACATATCTTAAAATGGAGCATCTGCTAATATTACTGATGAGGTTGCAGATATGACTCAAACTGTAAATATTTATTTGAATAAGTATAAGACTCAGTCTTAATCATACTCATTAATTCATAAAATGTTCTTGCCTAGATTGTACCAATACCTCTCACCCTGCAAGGATTTACATTCTGTGGGTCAGCATCGACAATGAATGGTAATAAATGAAACTGACACTAAATAAGTAATTTCAACAACAGGAAAAGTTTTATGAAGCATATGTTTACAAGTCATAATGCCAGGTTTTATGTAGTATATGTTTATAAGTCTTAATATCACAACATTCAATTTGTCTAAGTCCGCACATAGGTTTTTAAAGTGAAAAAACTTTTAAAAATTCATTGTACCAAAAAAGATATGGAAAGTGAAGATAAATGGATATTGCAAATGCACAGAAAATAAGGACTTTTTTTTTTTTATAAAAATGAAGTAGATTAGCATGGTTAGAAAGGCAGATAAGAAAAAACAGGTATAGTTATCAATGGCTTTTGCAATCTATTTTAATTGTTGCACTGATAGTCTTGGCTTCAATTAATCTCTTAATTGTATTTCTTGTGCAATTTAAAACATAGACTACATATTATACATATGACACATTGAGATATTACTTTATACAATCATATGTAGAGTTGCACTAATGTAATTACATAAGCAGTTGTTGTGTAAACAATAGTCATGTGAATCTGTCACTTTATGATGCTGGAAGTATTATAGAGACATTATAAGATAATGCCTTGGTCATTTTTTCTGACACAGTTTTTTTTTTTTACACTATACCATTACTAGTTACTAGACCAGTTTATGACATAATGAAAATCACCTACAGACATCACTATTGTCTTCTCTTTGCATGAATCATTGATAACTGGAATTTTGATTTTCACATTTGAAAATGAAAGGTTGGGAAACTATCCTCCAGGTCCTTTTCAGTGCACTTTATCTATGTCCTTGTTGTTTACCATAGCTTGTGGAGCTATTAAAATAGCAAAACTGGAGCCCTAAATCCAGTTTTCTTTTACCCATATCTGTATATCTATACAAGCTATCTTTTATCTTTATTTTTTTCTGTCTTCAGTTCTTCTACACCCCACCAACAACCTCTTGACTTCTTCTCCTTGTCTTTTCTTCACTTCCCTACTGTTCTATTGCCCTCGGATGCTTTGTATCTACAAATTGCTATTGTACCTTGCACAAAGGATCAATTTGCACTTCAATCACACTATCCCAGTCCTCATTAACTGAGGGATTACAAGAAAGAAAGGGGAGGGAATAAAAGCACACAAAATCTGAGGCAACTGAACTTTAGTAGCAGTGGAGATAGAAAGACCATTTCTAGGGACCTAATTAGATCTGGAGTAGAACAGTAACTGAAGAGAAAAGCCCAGAGTCACCTTCCTTTTTCTCATCCTCCATGTAAACGCCCATCTCTTTTGCTCTCACTTCTGTCTATTTACCTATTTATTTTTACATCGCATCGTGTTAAGGGTTCAACTATTTTCCCCACAAATCCAGAGGCTTGGAGTCCAGAGCACTTCAAAAGAATGTGAGACAACATACAGAGGCAGTTATTAAGGGAGTAAAGTTGCATGAGGTCATTCTAGTCTGTCCTAATACAATCTAAGTGATGGACTTACAAGAAAGGTAGATAATACTGATTGGGACAAAACAAAGATCACAGGAACAAGGTAGGGGAGGTTACTAAGGAATTCAAGTCAACTGATACTCCTTAGTCTTGAGAATTCGAAATGAGTGGCTTTATTATTTAAGGTGCTCAAACTATTCTGGAAGGTTCTGTGACATTTTTAGCTTAAATAATACATTTCTTATTATACTTTCAACACATTTCACATTTTAATTAAGAGCACTGAATAAGTTAAGAATATGACATTTAAAAACATGTAGAAATGATTTGAGGAAGTATAACTTCAAAATGGGCTATTTGGCCTGACTTCGTTTGCATACAGTATACCATTAAAATTCTTTGGAAAAAGATGTCTTTCACAAAACAAGACAAAGATCAGGAATAATAGCTGCAGTGAACTTGACAAATCACACTATGGAGGCTAGCAAGATGGTGCAGCCAGTAGGCTGCTATTCTCCTCAGGATGCTCACGGCTGGAAAAAAAAACTGTAGTTTGTATGTTGTCCTTGGCCTTCCACTCAATGGCTCTTACAAGTGAAGGCACATGCGCACGCATGCGCGCGCACACACACACACAAAGAGAGACAGAGACAGAGAGGAGAGAAAGAAAGACAGACATAGAGAGAGACAGAGAGAGGGGTGGATTTAAAGAAAGAATCAAATTCAGAAGTGACTTACGTGATTATGTGATCAAGATCTTCCACTGGTTTTTGTATTCCTTCCTTCACACACCACTGAGTAGCATCCCTACAATCTACTACTGTAATTCAAATATCCACTTGTTGCCTTCATAAATATATTTATGTCATACAAACATGAAATCATAATAGTTTGGTCATTTCACTCTCTAGTCATTATCACTATGAACATATAATAGAAACTAATATGTTTTTCTCTTAAAAATAAATTATCTTTTGAACATAGATCTAACCAAAGAACCTACCTAAGACCTAAGGGGAGGAATAATGAAGATAGTTCTATGTCCTGTACTATTCTTTTAACCTTGGACACACACACACACACACACACACACACATACACACACATATATATGTATATTTCTTCTTACAACTAAACAGTAACAGCAAACATGTACACACACACACTGAGAGAGACAAAGAGACAGAGATTCCTTCTTGCAACTAAATTGTAAAAACAAACATAATTAATTATCACCATTTTCATAGAATGGTGTCTCCATATGCTTCTAGATACACATGTATGTATTCAAAAAGAACTAATTGGAGATGTTTGGATGTTAAGTTCTGTGTTCCTAATTGTGAGGCAAGATTAGAAAGAACAATGATAAAACATTAATACCTTACTACTGATAAATAAAGTTTATTATGACACTTGTACTGTAAGAGGAAAAAACACACAGTGACTAAATATAGTAAAAGATGTGCATTTTGGTAGCCATGTCATGGAACACTTTTAAATGACAATCCACTTCCTTTCCAAAGGGAAGATTCTGGAAGAAAAGCGAGAGGAAACAGTTTTTTTAAGTGTTAAAATTAAATCCAGGCCTTAATTAAGAACATTGTTGATAAGGAGAACAGAGTGAAAAGGAAGGGCTGTTTCAATTTATCCCTGATAGCTTGGGCACATGGTAGTTTGGAGGCTAGCACATAGTTGCTTTTGGCTAAGGGCATGGGAGTAAGAAGTAAGACTTCTTAAAAGAGGTGGGAGTGATAAGTTGGGTAAAGAAAACACATGAAACTGACATCAGTCTACAACATAAAAATATTTTATAATAATGTTAATTTTTAAACTTTTCATCTATAATAATCTCTTTGAATAACTTTTCATACATTCATTATAGTAATCAGTATATTTCCATGCAAGGGATTTCTAGGTGAATGTGAATATTGCCCAATTTCTAATTTCCTTTTGGAAGTTAAACTCAGTCAAGGCTTTATTTCAGCTAACAAAGAAAAGTCCTTCACAAAGGGATTATGAATACCCTAATTAATGATTATTGTAATTGCTGTCCCCTATTGGAGGTCACTACTCCTGTTTCGTTTTTAATCATGAGAAAGGAAATATGGCACTATTATTCCCCTAATCCAAGACAAAGATAGTTTCATGTAAATGAAACATGATTAGAAAGAGTAATAATGTGCTATGTGCCATGTTTTCAGGTAGAATTTTTGATATATGTACAACATACTTCTTTCATATAAGTATGTATCTTGTCCTTGTTTTTTTTACAACAATTTAAGCATTAATCTGTAGTAATACTGTAGATTCTGCTGAGTTTATCAAAGCAATATTTGGGAGACATGCTGTTTTGAAGCATACTTAATCCCTTGAAATGTATGAGACATCCTGCATTAGAAATAGACCTGGGATTCAATACTGACAATTTCTTTCTAGTATTTATTTTCCCTTGTTGTTGTTGTTTTCATTCTAGAGATTTTTTCTCTAAATCTATTATACCATAGATTCAATTGCCCATGCTCATTGGTTCTTTTCTGGGTACACAAGGCTCCTGTATCAGTTGAACCCAATTACCTTGATTCTAACTTCCTTTTTATTAAAAAAAATATCTAATTTTCTTTCATGCTTTTCAGAAATCTATCCTGGATCTACTGTGCTTAAATACTTAATATACATACTAATTTGCTTGGTTGGTATCTTTCTTTTATAAGCCTACATCTTTTCTTGCAAATTTATTATGTGGCCATGTTTCTAAAAGGCCTAAAAATTATATATTGGGTACCTCTCCTCTTTCATTTTGTGCTCCTAATTTTGGAAAATTATTGAAAGTTTGTGGTTCTGGCCAAAAGGCTCTCTTATTAAGTCTTCCATTCTCCATTAAGTCAAATATCATTACTAAATTTCTCAGTGAAGAGCTTAAATATCTCTTGATTTCATGTCTATTCCCAAAGTTCTTGTACTGATAATTTTTGGGCTATAGCATCAAACTTCATACATATATATATATATATATATATATATATATATATATATGCATATATGTATATATAAACTGATTTTACTATTTTTATGAGTGTGAGTGTTTTGTCTGCATCATGTCGTGAGACTCAGTGTGAGTCCTGCTAATAAAACCTGCATCTTCAGGAAAAGCAGCCAATGCTATTAACCTCTGAGCCATGTCTCCAGCCCCATCTCTTGCATATTACACTAAAAAACCCTCTCTCATAAATTATAAATCCTGTATATTCTTTAATACATCACCTTGGACACTTGTACATATGCAAATTTGTGAGTTTTATCTCAAATCTACTGAGAGTAAGGATAAGCAATCTATGTTTTGATAAACATCAGAGCATTTTCATGTAAGCTAAAGTTTTTAAACTACTGCTGCAGAGGGTATAATCACACATGCCTATCAAATTCATGATCTATCTACACAATGTTAGAGTTCCCAAATATAGGGAGGTGTATAACCTAAATATTTGATTATGTTATTCCCTGCCCAAAGTTATGCATTGCCTTCCTAACTTCTTAGTGTGTGTTGTTACCTCCAGATAAGAGTAAGAATACACCTAAACATTTCTTCAAAATTCTCTGTGTCTCTTCTAAGTAGTAACACAGTTAAATCACTTATGAAAATACATCCTAAAGAACACAGAAGGCAATGGATTTTTCTTCATGGAGAATCAATCATAGCATCACAGTATGTTTTAATTTGCAAAAGTTATTAAAACAGTCATCTACAAAATATATGAGCCCTTCCCCTTTAAATGATTGAGGATGCAAAACTACTTGATAATACCTATTTCATTTAATTATTTTATCACCCTTCACTGTCTGAGCTGCTGCTAGGTACCACGGAAATTTGAAAACATGACTTAGAACTAGACACTGTCTAAGCCACACATACACACAAACAAAAAATCACTATCTAGCATCACATCAACCCATCCAGTCTCAGGTGACATATAAATAAATTTCCCTAAAAGCAGGACTCATTGCATTTTTTAGAAACTGTCCCATAAACAAGTGTATGTGTGACAAAAACTAATCACTGAAAGGAAACTAGCTATATACTCTGGGAATTAAGAGGGCAGAATGGCAATCATGAAGTTTGCTTAGGACTAAACAAGGCTATATTTCTTGTTCAACAAGTAACTATACATATTGGAACTAATATGAAATGTAGTCATTCACCTTTGTCTTTACCTCCTATCACTTAGAAGGGGATTATTGATCCTCAAAGCATGGCAGACATGTGTGATTTCATTCTAAGTGCAAACTCATTAAGAATGTGAAAGTGTGTACATTCATTCCAATTAAATGACACTCTCCCAATGAATAAGATATCAAAAATCATTCTAGTAATTGCAGTCAATAAGTGAATGCTATGCTCTGGGGCTGCATGCTTATTTGTACCCAAATGAGCACCAATAACAAGAAATACACATAGATTTCCCTAAACAGGAAGTATCAGATGCTAAAGATAATATGCCTGACTAATGCTTACTAATATGTGACAATTTGATTCCAAATACTAAGCTTCTTAGGTCTGGAAATCAACTATACAAGTTTTACAATTAAGTTAGCATTCCTTGTATGTATTAAATGTACTGAGACATAAAATTTTATCTGCTTTCTGATTTAAGCTACAGAGGAAATAATTCCAAGTACTTTGGAAGTCTAAACCTTCAGTTTAAATTCTGATTTATATAGCAATGCCTTTACCTAGTTTAAAATTATTTTTAAGCACCATGCTATTGTTTTCTTTTACAATTGAATGCTATGATAAATATAATCAACTATGAAAATAATGCTCAGTAAGTAAAAATGGATCTATACTTCCAGAGTTAACCATTTTTAAAATGATATCCTTATTGTACATCTCATAATACGAGGCCTCTGTGCTCTCTCTTTACCCTCTCATATAAGTACTTACACACAGATGCAATCACAATGGTAATTTAAAAGTGGCAGTTTGATGTAATGAAAAAAATTATTCGATTAGAACCCAAATAAATTCTGTGTTATCTGTCAATATCCTTAGCCATCAAAGCAATGCATGCTAAAGCTGTTTTAAGATTTTCATTTCTACTTCAGTCAGAATAGCTACCATCAAGAAAATAAACAACATACATGCTGGTGAGGGTGTGTGGAGATAAAAACAATTATACACTGCTAGAGAAATACAAAGTGCTGAAAGTACTGAGGAAATCTGTATGGAGGTTGTTCAAATACCTGAAAATAAAACTACTATATATATAGTAGTTTTATATATATATAAAGTTTATATATATATATATATATATATATATATATATATATATATATATATATATATATATATACAATCCCACTACATGCATGGCTCCTGGTTACAAGATAAAAAGGAAACTAACTCAGCTGACCACATCTATGTTTACTGCAACACTATTCACAATAACTACAAAATGGAACCAGTTACATTGTTCATTAAAATCTAATGGGTAAAGAAAACAAGGTACATATATACAATGGAATTTAACATTGTTATAAAGAAGACTGAAATTAACTGTCATTTGCAAGAAAATAGAGGTGGGCCTAAAAACTCAGTATGTTAAACTAAATAAGCCAGATTTAGAATGACAACCATCACATTTTCTCTCCTATGGAGAATCTTTTGTGTCTCACATAACATATTTGCATATATGTTTGACATGAATGTAGACAGTGGACTATTTAGAAAGAGAAGGCACATTGCTAAGAAGGAGAAAGCGGAAAGGAGAAAGATAATGGGGTGAATATTGTCAAAGCAAAGGACCTATTTCCAGGAAAATGTTATTTTGGAATCTATTACTTTGTACAATAAGTATACACTAATAAAAATTAGAAAAAATAATAACAAATCAGGTGATATTCTTTCTCTGCGTGTATATTCATCTTACTCCTTGTGCCCCTCATGGGAATTTAGCTTTGAAACTTTCTAAAGAAAAGGTATAGAGGCTCACAGCCATCCATTGGACTGAGCACAGAGTCCCCAATGAAGGAGCTAGAGAAAGAACCCAAGGAGCTGAAGGGCTTGCAGCCTCTTATGAACAACAATATGAACTATCTAGTACCCTCAGAGCTCCCAGGGACTAAACCACTAACCAAAAAGTACACATGGTGGGACTCATGGCTCCAGCAGCATATGTATAGCAGAGGATGGCCAAGTTGGTCATCAATGGGAGGAGAGGCCCTTGGCCCTGTGAAGGTTCTATGCCTCAGTGTAGGGGAATGCCAGGGCCAGGAAGTGGGAGAGGGTGGGTTGATGAGCAGGAGGACTTGGGAGGGAACAGGGGTTTTTTCTTATTTTATTTTATTCTTTTCTTTTTTTCTGTGGGGAAACTGGAAAAGGAGATATCATTTGACATGTAAATAAGGAAAGTATCTAATAAAAAATAAATTAAAAAAAAGAAAATGTAGGCAAATTGCATAGATGAAGAATTTAAATCCTTCTATTGTATTATATAATTTTAATGGATTTTCTTATATTAGGAGGAACAATTTCCAATTTATAATTTATATTTTATTTAGTGACTTATTAGGAAAGTTGTAATTCTCATTACTTGTGTGCACTAAAGGTCTGAAAGGCTAGGGATATACATCAAAGGTGGAATGCCTACAATGAATGTAGCCCTCTGTTTGATACCCAGAACATCTGACTTTTAATCTGCTAGTCTATTAGTTTAGTGTGAACAACTGAAACAACAAAGAAAATCTCAAACCATTTACACATCATGAAAGCTGAATATATAAAGTATATTATGTTTAGGACTCTGGATGTACCTGTGTCTAAAATCTGTGAGAATAAAAACACATATCAGATATGATTTACAACATTATTGGAAATGTAATTACAGCATTAGACAATCACAATTTTTTAAAAAATAGCATTTATTACTACATGTGTCAAGTCTGATTGATACTTCATTCCCTCACCAACTATTTTATAAGACTAAATTGTATATACAGACTTTATTAATGTTGGTATATTATTTTATCATTAAATATAAAAGAAGCAGAATATTTACAAATCATACAATGGAAGAAACCTAATTTCCAAATGCAGATTATTATATTTCAAATTTATGCCATTTCTGATACAACACTATAATTTCTGTTTTCAGAATTCTACACCTTGATTCTGCAATTTGAGCTCCAAGAAGAAAATTGACTATATTTTTAATCTAGAAGCAGTGTATTACCCAAGGGCCTGTGTAGTGGTTTGAATGTGCATGGCCCAGGGAGTGGCACTACTTGGAGGCGTGGCCTTATTGGAGTAAGTAAGTGTGTCACTATGGGCATGGACTTTATGACCCTCATCCTTGCTGCCTGGAAGCCAGTCTTCACCTGTTTGCCTTCAGTGCAAGATATAGAACTCTCAGCTCCTTTTGCACCATGCCTGCCTGGATGCTGCCATGTTCCTTTGATGATAATAGAGTGAACCTCTGAACTTGTAAGCCAGCCCCATTTAAATGTTTTCCTTATAAGAGATGCCTTGGTCATGGCATTTGTTTACAGCAGTAAAAATATAAGACATCCTGGATTGTCAACTCTTTGATAGTTCTTTTCTTTATGGTCTCTAAATATCAAAACTAGGTTATGTAACTTATTTTAGACAAAGTCTTACATCAATTATATATACCTTAACGAAGATAACAAATAACCATGGAACTATTATTATAGTCAGTAATATAATTGTTTAATTATCATGAATAAAAACAGAGGCCCTATTTATTATCTTTGGTTAAAATTTATTATGTCAAAATGGAATATCATAATATGACATTATGAGGTCCTTCTTGTGGCTTGTTTATCAGGTTAGACTAGTCACTGGTTAGCCATTCCTACAATGAACCACCATTCCCTAGCATAGCTTATAGTCAATGCAGGTTGTGGGTCAGGTTTTGTGGCTGATCCCACTACTGGAAACGTTGTCTAGTTAAAAACCATGGACATTTCAGACATATTGTCATCCATTGTTAGGAGTCCTCAGTAGGGTCAACTTCATAGAACTCAGGGAGTTTCTAATGCAGTAGGGTTCCTCATTTCACCCTAAGTGCCCCTCTATTTCAGGCATCTCTCCCTGTATTCTCTCCCTCTATCCAACCTGATCCTTCCTGGTCCCATGCCCACCTGCCTCTTGTCAACCTGCAAAATCTATTCAATTTTCCCTTTCTAAGGACATCAATGCATCACCCCTAAAGCCCTCTTTGTTACTTAGCCTTTTAGGTGGAATTACTAGTATCCACTTACATGTGAGTACAAATCATGTTTGTCTTTCTGACTCTAAGTTGCCTGGTTCAGAATGATTTTTCTAGTTCCATCCATTTGCCTGCAAATTACATGATGTCATTTCCTTTGAACAGCTGAATAATACTCCATTGTGTAAATATATCTCATTTTCTTTACACATTCTTCAGTTGAGGGACACCTCAGTTATTTCCAGTTTCTGGTAATTATGAGTAAAGCTACCATCAATGTAGTCAAGCAAGTGTTCTTGTGGTAGGATGGAGAATCTTTTGGGTATATGCCCAATGGTGGTCTTCAGGTAGGTCATCTTCCAATTGTCTGAGGCACTGCCATAAATATTTGCAAAGTGGCTGCACAGTTTGTTCTTCTACCAGCAACACAGGAGTGTTACTCCTTCTCCCCATCCTGATCAGTATGAGCTGTCACTTGCATTATTGATGTTATTCATTCTGACAGTTGTAAAATGTAACCTCAAAGTCATTTTGATTTGTGTTTTTCTGATGGCTAAGGATGTTGAACAAGTGTTTCTCATTCATTTGAGATCACTCTATTGGGAATTCTCTGTTTAGATCTGTACCCCATTTTTAGTTGGATTATTTGTTTTGTTGATGTCTTATTGCATGCAGTTGTGCTGTGTTTGGTTGATATCACCGATAACTTTTCTGAAGGGAAATAGAGGAACAGTGGATTTGAGAGAGAAAAGAGGTCCTGGGTTACTGGGACGAGTGGAAAAAGAGAAGGGTATAATTAGGATATGTTGCATGAGAGAAAGTAAATGAAAAGAAAAAAAATTTATGGCAGCAAAAAAATATTTTAATAAATATTCTGTAAGATACAATATTAACATTGCTACATAACTTTATAGACAGTTTTGGATTAAAATTGGATTAGAAGACCATCTATTTCAGCAAATCACTGTTATCACCAAATCTGTTTTTCTTCTTAAGATGTCTATTCACACCTGATCTGTAAGCTTCTGTCATGCTCTGCAAATTGGAAGGTTTTGATAAACATCTGAGAATATACTATCCCATTGATATCAGCATTGTGTATAAATAGTCCGTGTTTAGTGGTTGATATAAGTATACATGAACATTTAGAGGCTGTTAGATTGACTCAGTTGCTCTTTTTTTTTAAAGAGAACTTTCAATTCTACATTTCTGAGTCATTTAGTAGGTATTTCTCACCTTTACTTTGGGCATATTTTTACCACTTTCCATGTTGGTGCACACGTATTTACCCAGTGACTAATTTTCTATAATTGAGCTCTATCCCAGATTAACACACATGAAAAATTTCCAATCATTGCAGCCAGACCTCAGGGTGGAAAGTGAGCTCAGGAAAGCAGCTATGTGTAACCGAATACTCAGTGGAATGGACATTCCGTTCTAAATCCCCTTCAAGAAAGTTCCAACAATAGCTCAAGCACAAGCAGACACTTGTCTGAGAAGCTGTCCAAGCTAACCATTCAACTTCTTAAGAATCTGTCCCCCTGGCGCCTTGCAAAGGAGCCTGAGTTCATATCAAATAAAGCAAGGTATAAAAAGAAATATTTCTCACAATTTCTATCCTTCTATTCCACCTATTGCTTTCTACAAATTTGATATCCTTAAAACTATGTCAGTTTTGTAGGCTCCAATAGCATTTCCTTTCTTATTTTTAAATTTCTATATTTAACATGAAACAACAACAACAAAAAAAGAATGCAGATATACTGAAAAGACCTCTGTCTGGTTGCCTAAAAATCTAGTTTAAGGAGCCTAGGATTTATCACTTACACAGTGTAGTAAGCACTCAAAATCAAAATATATACCAACGATTATCCCATTCTGTTCTATAAGTTGTTATATACATATATGAATAAAGTAATACTAGCCAGTATTCATTGTTAGAAAACTTTTTTTTTCTATCTGGATGATATATAGTGAGTGATTCAATGACTAAATAACAGTGAGATAAATGTTACAGTCTTTAGTCATTAATTTGTTTGCCTTCTAAGCTGTGAGACCTTAATGACAAATGGATAGCATACACATGTCCTCTGCTGAAGGAACAAGTGTGTGAGTCAGACATATAGAATCAATTGGAAAGTGAAAACACAAGAAATAATTGTTTTCACTGGAATATAGCTACCATGACTTTACAATAAGGACAGATATCAGAAACACGGTATTTCTGACCTTGGATATTCAGCAATGCCATTTAAAAATCCTTTGCAGGAAAATGGATGAAACTTGAGAATATCCTGAGTGAGGTAACCCAGACCCAAAATGACATACATTGTATGCACTCACAAGTGGATATTAGCCATAATATAGAGGATATACATGCTATACCACAAAGACCCAAAAAAGCTAAACAAGAAGAAAGACCCAAATGAGGATGCGTGAATTTCACTTAGAAGATGAAATAAAATAGTCATAGGAGGCAGATAGAAGGAGGTAATTGGGAGGGGGAGGAGATGGGGAGGGAAATGGAGGAGTTTTAGGATCAGGTGTGGGGAAAGACGGGGAAGATGGCCACATGGCCATGAGAATGAATGAAATCTGAAGCTGACATGGGATGGGGATATTGAGGACACCTCAAGTATGTATGTGCCATAGCCCTGGGGTAAGGGAAACTCCCAAGAATCAACAGGGGCAACCTTAACTGAGACTCACAGCAGTAAGGATATGGAACCTGCAGGGGTCACCTCCTGTACCCAGGCAGGAACCCCAGTAGAGCTATAGAGAAACCAACCCACCCACAAAACTTTCAACCCAAAGTTTATCCAGCCTACCAGAAATGCAGGGAGGGGAGATGGATCAGACATTGAGGGAATGGCCAAGCAATAACTGGCCCAACTTGAGGCCTATCTCGTGGGCAAGCACCAATCCTTGACAGTATTAATGATACTCTGCTATGCTTGCACACAAGAGTCTAGCATAACTGTCCTCTGAGAGGCTCTACACAGCAGCTGACTCAGACAGATGAAGAGACCCACAGCTACACACTGGATGGGTCTTGGGGACTCTTGGAAGAGTTCGGGGAAGGATTGAGGGCCCTGAAGGGTATAGGAACTACACAAGAAGGCCAACAGTGTCAACTAACCTGGACTCTTGGGGCTCTCAGAGACTGAACCACCAAAGAAAGAACATACACATGCTGGACACATGTACATATGTAGCAGATATGCAGTTTGTTCTCCATGTGGGTCCCAAACAACTGAAGCAGGGGCTATCCCAAAAGCTGTTGCCTATCTGTGGAATCTGTTCCCCTAACTTGACTGTCTTGTCTGGTTTCAGTGGGAGAAGTGGCTAGCCCTGAAGAAACTTGATGTGCCATGGTGAAAGCAACACCCAGGGGGATATCCACTGTTTCTGAAAAGAAGGGAGGGATGATTTGGAAAGGGACTGTGGTGGAGGTGGGGCTGAAGTGGGGAGAGTGATTGAGATCTTAAGTGAAATAAAAAAAATCACACAAAATCCTTTTATAGGCAAACACTAAAATTATGAAGAGAAATTTATGATGGAAGAAAATTGGTGAGAATTGTCATATGAAATAATGTAAGTACAAAGAAGATACAAATATAAACTTGCATGACTTACTTGGAGCATCACAAGTAATTTTATGTTGAGAAGATCATGATGAGAGGCAAGAGCATGTGTCATTTTGTAGAGGACATTGTATATTATTAAGGCCTTGGATTTTACTCTACAGTTAGACTATGTTCTCAAAAATAGTAAAATGGAGAGGTACACAATCTAACTTGTGCTTTATGTATATGACAGGTACATTTGGGTTTATTTAAGGTTGGGTTAAAATTAAGGTGATTCAGATGCAAGGCCTTTTAAATTGAGATTTTACAAACTACTGCCATTTGGGAAAAATGTGACCAAGTTGCTTAAAGAAAATAAAGCTCCTCTTTTCAGAAAAAAATGTAATTCATATTTATACACAAACATCCAATCAGAAAATTTTTCTTCATCTGTATGTACTAATAAAACTTGGTATATAAAAAAGTATATTTACTCTTACAGCTATATAGAATTGAATATTTATAAAAAACTAAAATAGTCCTCAATACCCTGACATTCTCAAATATCTTCATCTGTATACTTTTCACATCCACCATGAGTTATCATGTAAAGTGGCAATATCTTTCATTATTACTTTTGGAAGACAACAGGAGATGAGAGGCAGTTTACTTCCAGTCATATGGCAAATAATAAATATTCTGTAAATGAATAATGGATTCTTCAAGAGAACTTGACTGGTTAATCATGTCAGGCTTAAACCACAAGTTAATCTAGTTCACATATCCAAGGTCCACCACTGACTATTTTTTAACTCTAACTTTTACAATTCCTTTCCCCCCAGGGGTCTTTTGGGTCACAAACAATCTGAACCTCCATTCCATATAGCATAGAAAATTTATAATAGGGCCTAAATCATCATGACGTTTTGTTCAATATGTGATTCATGTTCCCAAATAATAGAAATAAATTACATTCTAGTAGACTATCAGTAAACCATCCTGTGTACCCTGACCTATAGATTTACTAATTTACAAGCCTTCCCCCTGATTATGTCTGTCTCATAACCATACACTAAGCTTCAGGACACAGAGAGCTTGTTAAGTGTTTAATGTTTGTGTTTGTTGTTTTACAAATGGTAGATTAATGATAAAATTGCCACATAACCAGCACAATCAAATACACTGGGATGGCATTCACAAACTTCATCCTACCTCTCACATAGCTACGGTAAAATATCGTATCTTGAAATTCTTAGTACAATTCAGGGTTTTTTCACCTTTTGCTAGATGTACATTCATTAACTTGAAAATTTCTGTGGACCAGCATGCACCAATATCTACTATTGATACGAAGTCTATTGGTATGATAACAACTACATAGGATAACTATTTGTAGCCCTAGCCTATGAGCCTACTGAGGCCAGACAAAGTCTCTGCTATATATATACTGAGGGCCTTGGACAAATCCATGTATGTTCTTTGGTTGGTGGCTTAGTCTCTGGGAGCTCCCAGAGGTTCAGGTTAGTTGAGACTGTTGATCATCTTATGGGGTTGCCTTCCCCTTCAACTCCTTCAGTCCGTCCCCTAATTATTCCATAGGGGTTCCTGACTTCAGTCTACTAGTTGGGTGTAAGTATCTTTATCTGTCTCAGTCAGGTGCTGACAGAAACTCTCAGAGGATAGCCATGCTAAGCTCCTGTCTGTAAGCATATTAAAGCATCAGTAATGAAGTCAGGGTTTGGTGTCCCCATATGTTGGATACCAAGCTGAGGCGGTCTGGTCACATGGTGTCCTTTAGAATTGTAAATATAGTTTTTAGATTTTTTTCTCTGACTAATACTTATTTAATGATATGGATGCATGAAATTTTGTTTTAAATTGGCCTCTTGATTTGATTTGAATTTGACTCTAAGTTCTGATTATTAGACCCTTATAATTTTCATTTCACACAAATTTGCATTTAGTTAGACAAATGCTTGAGATTAGAGGTGCTAGGTCATATCTGTATCATGTTGGTTTTGAGAATGGTTGAGCCATCATCTATTCTCAATAGCAATATATTAGCAATCTGTAATTCACTGCAGCCTTTTTAGCTCTTAGCAATACCATTACTTCTTTTCTTTTAAAAAATTTAACCAGTTTGTTAGGTAGTAAACATTCATAATTTTAATTTGAATTTTTCTTATGGCAAGTGATATTGAATATATCTGTTCATGTACCCATTTGTCACCTTTATACCATATACTCTATTCTGTGATATTCCTATTCAAGTCATTTCCTCATGTGTAATTATTTATGGGTTTGAAATTTTGTTTTGGGTAATCTTCCCATATCTGGATACTAGTCCCCTTGAGAGTTCACAAAAATTAACAAAAGGGAACAAAGTACATGGGGTTAAAAATAGCAAGCAATAAGATCAAGAAACAAAACAACAGTTCAAGTTCTAGAGTAGAAAATCATCTAAAAAGCCTGGACCAGGAAGAAACATGGTGTATTTAAGCAGTAGTAAATGAGCCAGTAAGGTGGCAAAGCAAGTGGAGACAAAGGGGAATAAGATAAGAAGGCAAGGAAGTGGCTGTAATACCATGCTTATTTGGTATGTACGCACACAGGAGTGTGTGTGTGTTTGTGTGTGTGTGTGTGTATGCTTGCTTCTTTGTGGATTTGATCTTTTGCATTACTAGTATTCAGTAAAAGGTAGGTATGTAATTAAGTATGTGGTGATATACTCTAATTTATAGTTGAATAAATTTAAAAAAAAATTGGTTAGAGGGTATGGGGGAGGTGGAGAAAGGATTATAGAGAGATACAGAGAAGCCTGAATAGAAAGCAGCACTGCATCCCTTGTGAAAGAAATTCTACCGGGTTGTGGGGAAGGTAGAAGAGATGAAGGGAAGTGAGAATGCACAGACCTTAGAGGATAAAGCTGACAGTGAGTGACAAGGACTTAGAAACAAGCTTGCAGAAGAGATAAGGGTATCAAGGATGAAATGAGTTTGGGGCTTTTGAAAAGTAATGGCCAGCAATATCACTCAGTGGTGAAGAGAATGATAAGCCAGGTGAAGTTGCACATACCCAGAATCTCAGCACAATGACGGTGGAGGCAAAACAATCACTAGGTCCAAGCCAACCTGAGATGTGAAGCAATCAAAAGCAGAGGATGACAACAACAACAACCACAACAGAAGAAGAAGAACTGGAGAACTGATCAGGTTCATAGGGTTACATTTTACTTTGAGCTTTCACAATGGAAATACCTTTGTCAAATAGGGATGGGAACACCCACCAGGCAGATGAAATTACTGCTTCAGAATTCATTTGGGAAAAAAAAAATCTGATCTAGAGGTAAAGCAAGGCTAGTTTGCTGAAGATAGCTGTTCACAACCTGAAGGTGGTATGATGAGTCATGAAAACAGTGACTAAGTAAGAAATTAAGGAATCAGGGTAGGACTGAGCTCTGAAGGATTCACATCTATAAGGAAAATCGGAGAAGATCAGACTGTGAAGTCTAAAAAGAAATACCTCCCAAATTGGAAACAAAGCAGGAAAGTACAGTACACAGACCCCCAACGAAGAAAACGTTCTTTAGAGAATCATCAATATTGACCAAAGCTGTAAGGTAAGAAAAGCAGGAGAAATTTGGTCAATTGGTTTTTGTGACTTGAAGTTCTTTACTTCACTTGAACTCAGCAGGGTGAAATTTGAACAGAAAGCATAAAGTGTTAAGGAAAAAAGGAAATCTCCACTCAACTGATGTACATAAAGCCAGGGAAAAAGAAACTTCATTTTAGTTTGTTGATTTTTAGTATAATAAAATGTGTGATTTATTTTATTGAAAATTATCATGATAAACAGGTGACATAGTACTTCTAATGTTAAATATTAAAATGGTATAAAGTAATAGCATTCTGATAAGTAACACAACATATTAACCTATGATTGTAACTAGCCAATAATAACCTTACTGGACAATCAATTATTGGGCATTGTATCCAACTGCTCCCTAACTTCTTTCTGTCAACTATCTTGAGATATTTTCCGGAATTGAAATGTTTTATAGCTACCCCTTAATATGCATATTTGTAGAGAAACACAGCTCTGATAAGATGGAAAGAAAATTGCTTATGAAGTCAGAGAAAGTCTCAGCATAATTTTTGATCATACAAATGGGAAGACCTACATGAATTTTGCTGTGTAGGAGGTATTCACTTTATTAGAAAAATAACTTTGTTGTAATGAACTTACATAAACATTGTACTGCTAGACTAAGGTATCCATTTCAACAAACACTTTACTAGTACTAAACTCTACACAGTATTTTAGTGAACTTCTATACAGCCAGAATGGCTCTCTTGAGATTTACAATAGATATGGATGCTATTTCTTGGATCTTTTTTCATATTCATATAGTAAGAAAATTGAGATAGAAATAAAAAATGAAATAAGTTAATTATCATAGATGCCATCGTAGGTGGTTCCTTGTTGAGGTTTGGAGAACAGACGTATGGCATTCAAGACACCCCAATGTATATCTAAGAAAATGCAATGTAGTAAGAATTTATGGGTTTTAATAAACAGTCCAACATTTTGAGCTTTTAAAATAGAATTCTCAAAGGAACATGTATAGTTCTTGTTAGAAGATATGACTCCTGAGAGTTTCATTTTATTTTATTTTTATGTTTTATTTTATTGCCTCTAGATTCTGCCTAAGTCTAAGAAATGAGGTCAGCTGAGTAGTTAATGATCTTCAATCTTTCTGTTACAAGGCCATTATACATGTCCTGACTCTAACACATCACATCTGAGTTACCTTAGACAAATCATTTCTCTCTC
>NC_045030.1:84568829-84576999 GCF_008632895.1 Mastomys coucha | reverse complement strand
CTCTCTCTCTCTCTCCCTCCATTACATATGGAGGATTTTGCTTCTCTGACTCATACAGTTAAAGTGGTAATTAATTGAGATATGTGTGTCACTGTACATTTAGCACAATTTGACAAGTGGCCCATTTTACATCAAAGTAAAATGCTTCTGAAATAGCATGGTGCATATATAGGGTAGTTTTATATGGAGGCAAAAATCAATGCCTTTTGGATGGCTGTCTTTGTATTACTGCTTGTTGTTTTGCTCTAATCCTTATCTCCATATGCTTATTCTAAAGAGGACTTGCATAGATTGACTATTCAGTGATCACTTCCAGAGTCATGCTATTCCTATATAATCATTTATGGTTGATACCTACCAGGTAACATAGCCTTCTTCATATTGCCTATGAATTATATAAATTGTATGCATTTACTGATGTTTTTATGTCTGTGTTCTCTGGTGTGCAGTTGTAATTTCCTAAAATGCATAGAGAACACAGCAGGCATCTAACCATGTTTACTTATAAGCTAATAAAATTCTAATAGTAAAAAGTTGCCCAATATCTTATTAATATCCTATCTCATTCTATTTACCCAAAAGGTAACTGATAAGAGCATTATACTTATCCATGACTAAATTTCAATTACTTGAATGGTTTTTATCTCTTCAGTATGATTCTGGCTTTACTTAGATGGAATTGTAAATGTTTTCTAAGGATTTTCACCATTTCTGAAGTTATAGGAATAATCAATTCAACTAACGTTCCTCAAGAAGAATTTTTAGACATTTCTCCAATAAACATCTATATTAACTAAAAGAACATTAAATAAAGTGCAAAGTTACCTTGTCATATCTATGCAATTCTGTATTCTCTAAAGGATGATTTTTCATATTACTTAACAACTCTGACTGTGCATTGAAATTCAGATGATGATAAATGTTTTACACTGAAGGCTCATTTCATTATACAGTAGTCTGTTGAAATGGGGTTTCCGAAGAAGGTATTTTTAGGAAATGCAGAGTACAGAAAAAAAGCTGAATACATTACACAATTTAAATATTTATTGAAGCTTTTCCACTAAGACAACATTTGGGCGATATCGCACTGAAATAGCAACATGGAAAGAAAATTAGGGGTAAATAAATGGAAGAGCCTGTGGAAAGCAGAGCACCGAGTGTGCAAGTGAGCACCTCATTCACAAAGTCTTTACATTGGAGATTAAAAGGGACTGTCCGGTTCATAAACTTGTCATTTTGCTTCTTGCTTCTGATTGCACCAGTGTGTCTTTATGCTTCTTGGATGTGTGTGTGTGTGTGTGTGTGTGTATTCCACGTGTGCCAGAGCAGGTACACACATGGCTTTTTCCTCTTATTGAATTCCTGACCCCCTTCTTTTTACATTTAGTGGACTTTCAAGTTTCTCTAATCTATTCTATGGTTCATACATTTAAATCCATCAGAATGAATTCATCTCTGGACTTCAGATCCCTATCTCTACTGTAACAAAACTACTCATAAAGAGAACAAACATTTATATCCATCATCTTTTTCATCATTCAAGTTTCCTTTCTTTTCCAGTGTTTTGCATGTAAGTGGTGCCACTATATACCAAATCATATAAGTCCTGAAGAAAACTGTGTACAATCCAGCCCCTATGCTACTCAATCTACCTACAAGGGAGTCAGGAATGTGTGTACTTTTATTTATAGATTCAGCAATTCCAGTCAAAAGAAGCACCTTCTTTTGTGGCTTAAAAAATTTCTGGTTAGTGACCATCTATCCTTAAAATTACAAATCCCTCTTTAAGGAAAGTGATATCTTCCAGAAAACAGAGATGAATTTGTACCTATGTTCTATCTTAAACCCACAAAAGAATGGCCTACAAGGAGAAGAAAGATCACTTCAGTGACCTTCAAGGATCTAAGTATTTGAGCCATAGCCTACTGTGGAAGCTTAAGGCTTGTTCCCACGCATTTCCTTGCTATCCTTCCTCTAAGAAAGTTGATCTTGCTACAGTTCTTCATAACATGATCCCCTGCCACAAATGTTTCACTCTGATAGGAATCATGGTGTCTCTCCTTGTAAAATTACTACACTCCCTTGCTCTTCTCAAGCATCATTTTCTTAGGAATACCTCCCAAATGTCTAGGACTAGCATAGTTCTCACTCTTACATGTTCTCGTTACAATGTGGTTTCTGCCTATAGCTTTCAACTGAAATGCAAATCGAACATCGGTCACAAATTTGTATGCAAATCTAGCCCTAAATTTTTGTGTCTGTGAGTTTGGATATTTACAACATTATATGCAGAAAATAGCACTCAGGCGACTACATGATTATACCAAGCGAAATATGGCACTCAATAATATGTGATGCATAGACAAATGAATGAAAAGATACTGAAGCATCAGTTCTAAGTTATTCTTTAAATAATGGTTACCCAAAACCACACATACAAATTTTACGATGCCACCTCTTTTGAGATTTTCACCTCTGGATTGATTTTGAGAGAAAAATCTATTTGCAGGCATTTAAAGTAAAACACTGCCAAGGCTCTAGGCTTGAGTAAAGTGAACCCCTTTGATAGCACTTGATGCGTGCTGAAACAGCCCATTAGAAATGAGCTGTGTACACCTAATCCAGAGGAATCTTCTAGCCCTTTAGCAGCTGTTCACATGGCTTCTGCTCTGCCCTTCAGCCTCTCCTTAATCAGGATTCCCCAGCTGTCTGAGCTTCCTGTAAACTCTTTCACTTAACCACCTATATGCCAGCATATCCTGCATCTATCTATGCTCTTTGAAGTTTGTTATCTATTTGTTTCTCTTATTTTTCAGGGTATGAATGTTTGAAGAAGAGTGGGTCACATTAAGTCTTCTTTCACTTTCCCAATTGTGATAAACCTACATTTGTCTATTTAGTCACTAATTAGTTTCTAATACTGCTATCTGAAGTAACAAAACAAACAACAAAAAGGAATTACTCGATCTTCTTTTGATGAAAATACTTGAATAACTCTGAATCTGTGAGTTATTATTACAGTTTGAATTTACCTTTACGAACTTTTCAAGGTGAAACTCGGAACTGAGAAAATGTGTTGATTACCTTGCCCTTTAAGTCAGTACTTGGGCAAGAAACCACTGCTGCTGCAATCTGATAAAGGAGGAGACGAGTTGTGTGCAAATAAAGATGAGTGCCAAGAATGAGCAAAAAAGCCACTGATGTTCATACCCTTTTATAGTCTTGACTCTGTAGCAGTTGTAGCCAAAAATGGAGTAAGCAAATGGAGAGGGATTTAAAACACGAAACAAAAGGAAAGAAAACAAAAGCCAAGGACACAGTGAAAACATCTAAGAGGAAGGTTTTTGTTCCCTCAGTAACCAGGAAGAACATAAAACATTGTCATGCTAACTGTCCTTAATTAATAAAATGTTATAGTGACTAAAAGCAAATGCATCAAAGAGTCAAAGATAAATCACCTAATAATTGCATATTCTTTGCTCACTATGTTTTCCCTCATGTATAGATGTAGGATTCTGAAAATAGAAGCAAAAGCATGGCAATTAAAATATCTGTTTTTTTAAACTTTTTAATATGTCTCTTTTCAAAACCCATTCAACTTTCTCCATTCTCCTTTTATTCCATGTGTAAATATTGACTTTAATAATGCATTTAATATTTTTATATTCTTTAAAACAACCATATTTTTCTGCTTATACAGATAAAATACATGAACTAAAATAAAGTGACTAATAAAAACAGAGGCAAAGCTCTTCATTTTTCTCTACTGTGAACATGGGACTACATATGTAAGAGTAGTCTATGATAAACTGCAGCCTTCATAACTGACATGAGAATCACTTTTATTATGTCTTAAGTTTACAGAAAATTAATTCTTTAAAGTTATAGGTAATGAAAATATTTAGCCATTCTGATTCACTTATGAACAATGAAAACAAGATTGAGAACAATATTTTATTAGCATGTCAGAGAAAGGACAGCTCCATTCCACTTAAACACTAATCATCTCTTCTCACTCACTTTCCCTTAGTGAAGACCAGGGTTTGTGTATAATCAGCCAAAAACATATCTAACTTCTATCTTGAGTGCTAGGAGCATATGTTTTCTCGGGGCTTAATAGTATAAGCCAAGTATAAGGATGGTAGGATACCAGAAACCAACCAACAACAACAACCAAATCCAATTATCGTTTTAAGCAAAGTCTTGAGAAGCCCAGGCTAGACTTGATCTTGAATCAAGGAGGACTTTGAATTTTTGATCCTCTGGTTGCTATTACAGGCATGTACACCCAGTTTACACAGGGTTGTACATCCATACCAGGGTTTTGTGAATATTCAGCAAGTACTCTATCAATTTATATTCACTCTTCACATATTAAAAATCCCAAGATATTTTCACTGAATGAAGTAAAACTAAACAAAAATTTGATGATAAAGTATCTTAAAATTACAGACAACATGAAAGACAAAGTATGAAGATAGACTACTGCCCTTTGGTTTCTTAATGGGCCCGAGGTTCAGGAGGCTGATAGGAAATTTTTATGTATAAGTCACCAAGCAATTCTATCTCCTCACTTTCACTGACACATTAGTAATTGTGTCTCTGTAGTTTCTTATTCTCTTAAACACTGGAGCTAAAACTAGTGTTGTCATTTTTGTTTGTTTCTTTTGCAATATTCAGAGCAATAATCAGGAAGGAGGACAGAGAAAGGCTATGTGCCCTGGGTATTAAGAGGTGTTTTAGAATCTCTGGAGAAACTATCTGGTTTATCAAGGCAACTTTAATGTTATAGTATGTAATAATACATGGAGAACTAAAGTTTTTATTTAAGATGAACCAAGGATTTTACTTCTTAATTTTGAAACTTTAGTTATATTTGTATGTTCATAAATGGTACTTATTTTTCTGTGAGGCAGTTCTCTTTTAATATCTAGTAAGAGGAAGTTGGATGTTAAATCAATTTAGATACTTCTATGTATGAAAGAAGTAGTCCAAGCTCTTCAAATTTGGCAAAATAAACTACACGATAATATTGTTGTTTGCCCATTCATATGTATAATAAAATGAAGTGTTGGACATTTGAAGGTGTTTGACTACTGTACAGGATAAAACCTTAAGAAAGTTAAACATAAGTTTTGACAGGGAAGGAATGCTACTGATGTGACTCAAAGCCTTGTGCGTGCTATGCAAGCACTAGATCGCTGATAATATACCACACCCTAACATGTGTTTTAAGTAGAGAAACTGTGATGGCCACACTATGTTTATTTCCTTGTTTGTTTGTGAAAATTCATATATGGTCTGGGGCATGATTCATGAAGGTTATATTTTTATGACACTGCTAATGAATGCAGTTGTATTGAATAGAAAAATGAAGTTATTTCCCACATTCAGTCTTTTCCAATAAAACATTTTAAATATGGACAGATTGCCTTGATAAAAGAACACAAACATCCAAGGACAAAGCGGGTCTTTCTGAGATAGAAAGAAAACTATTGCCTCTTGCTGAAACCAATCCAAATCTGTACTACATACAAGTAAACCAAGGTCATCATCATTCCTCATTGGTTCCCACAAATTGTATAATTTGTGTATATGAAATAACTGCATCTCCTCCATTATCTGAAATTCACATCACTTTAATCAATGTATCTTTTCAGAATACAAGACAGAATGGTCAAATTCCTAATAGTATAAATTCTTTTGTTGTTGTTGTTGTTTTTTGGTTTTTTTATTTTTTATTTTTTGAGACAGGGTTTCTCTATATAGTCCTAGCTATCCTGGAACTCACTCTGTAGACCAGGCTGGCCTTGAACTCAGAAATCCGCCTGCCTTTACCTTTCAAGTGCTGGGATTAAAGGCATGTGCCACCACTGCCCAGCTATATAAATTCTTATAGATCTCCAATCTACTTGAATAAAAGGCAATCTCTGAGAGATAATTTATGCTATATAGAAATAGCACTACCATTAGTTTGTTTTAAAATTAAGCTAGAAAAGATTCAATCCCAACAAATCTCTCTAACTAGAAGTGATATCTAATGAAATTATAGAAGTTTCATTTTTATGGACTCCATCTGAGGCTCTAACTTGATGTTAATAAAAAAATAGTTTATATTAAGTTTTTAGAAAGAGCTCTCCCAGGTTTGTAATCTTAGGCCACATAAATCCAGAATTTGCTCTTTTCATCATGGTTCACATTATCTTTTGGCCTAGGATATTTATTAATCTTATTTTTCAATATATATGTGATTAAAATAGAATTTAAATTTTGAAAGAAAATCATTTTTGAGAAATAGTAGATTACCCTTAAATTTTACCTAGTGCCTATAGTCCCTCCCCCCAAATGTCCTTATCCATTGTTATCTGCCATTTAATCACACCTGTATGTGTGATATAAAAACATATTTTCATATACAAATACTATTTTTCTTGAATTTATAACAAAAGAATCATTAATCAAAATCAGGTAAGTCATATTCAATAAGTTAGAAAGTTCCATAGAAGTTGCAAAGAAAATGTAAGTTGCTTGTTAAATCATTTCCTTTCACTCTCAGATAAGGTGATGGTAAAAGATTCTTCAGGGCTTAAGAAAATAAAAAAGTTGTGTTTTCTACGAGAGTGAATATTTCGATTTCTTTTATTAATCTATACAAATACATAAATAGTTAAAAACAGGAAGCCTGTTTCATAAGCAGTAATGATTTAAAATTGAAGAAGGGAGCAAGTAGGGAGCCTGTTATGCTAATTTAAAATATAGTTAAATAAAATATGTAAAAATAAATGATACTTTCACATCAAAAACTTATCTTCAGAAATAAAGGCAAAACTATAGAATTTTTAAAAACAGCTTAAATTTAGATATAATGTTCCATAGACATTTTAAAATAAAAGAATAATATCTATAACATAATATATTATCATTTCCATAAAGATATTATATAAAGAGACAAAAATACTCTTACTAAATTAGAAATCATATCATGAATTTAAAGAGGAATTTCTTTTTTCAGTTAACATGCCCTTAAGTGATCTTAAAATTGAAATTATAAAATATAAATTTGTTAGACTTCAAGAAAAATTGTGCCACTTAATATTCTAAATTATATATGTAATACTAAAAGCAAATCTTTGTTTTAATGCCACAACTTTTTCTTTTAAACAGTAATGTTTTGAGATTTAAAAAGAAATATGTTCTTCAAAGTTTTTCAAACTTAAGCAAATTGAGAAACAAGAAACACCCATCTAATATACTGTTAAAACAGCTTTCATGCACCATAACCCTTAAAATAACTTCTTTTTCCCTTAAACCAACTGTTATTTTGCACAAGCATTATTTTATGGTTTAGAAAAGCTGTGTAATAAAAGCTGTTTTCAAATCCAAAGTATTTAAAAGCATAGTTGAGTGTCTATACCACAGTTGAGCATAAGCTTGCCTTTCTTCTTTTCATAACTGCATTTCTAATAAATAGTCTTTCAAAAGTGCTCTGGGCACTGGTTTTTATTTTTGTTTTGAAGACTTAAGAATCTCAATAATATTTATAACTTGATACAAAAGACATCGAAAGATAAAATTTAAATGTGCATACCTATGTGTAAGAAAAAAAAAACATGTGTAAGTGCTATATGTATTTTGCATTGACATGAAACAGAGCAGCTTTTCCTTTAGGAAATAATATTGATGTTCACAGAATAAATGTTGGGAGGCAACAATAGAAACAGGTGGTATGCTGTGAAATTGAGAGGCATCTATTATAAAATCAATACATGTACAACTTCAATTTCTTCAATCTTTTTCTGAGTAGGTGCTTGACTTTTCTTCTAGAATTTGTGAATCATTAGCCATTTGTGAAGATTTGTTTCTTCATTCTTAATTATAAGCATTGTCCTCATTGCTATTTTAAAATGACTAGAGTCTACAAGTCAAAAATAGTGAGAAAATTATAACCTTCAATCATATCTCTGAGACACATTGGATTCATCATGGATTATTTTTATATATTATTTTTGTTGTTGTGCTGGGGTCAATTTTTAAATTCATTAGTCACAGCTGATTCTTTAAAAAAGAAGTGGGAGGTATCTTTAAGTAAAGGATTAATCTAAAAGATTTACTGAATTGCTAGGTCACAGTAAACAGGAATCACCAAATCACTTACTACAAAAAGGGATTA
>NC_045030.1:84553614-84568501 GCF_008632895.1 Mastomys coucha | reverse complement strand
AGAACATTTAAAATATAAAGTCTAATTAAAAACAGTTAGAAATTCAATCTTTATGAATACTGTCAAAAAAACTTTTCTTTACTTTTCCCTATGCTGTGCTAGATAAAACCTTTATAAACTTCAGTTATTCCCACAGAGAATCAGTTCACTGAGAATACATGCCAGTTCACAACTATCTACAAAATCATTACAAAGAATAACAAATTAAAATAAATAAAAACAGAGATACATAATCTACTTCACAATAATCAAAATAGCCTGTTCCCCATACTCAAATCAAGCTATGAATATATTATTTAATGGTTTCTTAAACAAGAACAATGCGTGTTTCTACTGCAAAAGGGCAAACAAATAATAGTAAACCCCCCACAACTCTTCCTCATATCTACTGAAAAGACTTCAGTGTGACACACTCACACTTGAATATATATACATATATAGATGTAGATACATATGGATAATAAAGTACACAAATGACAAAATTTATGGTTTTTCATAAGCTACTGTAATAAGCTTAAATCAGTCTGCCTACTCAGTGAGCTTGTCACAAGCTGAAAGGCATGCCACAGTTAAGATATTTTTAGTTACTTTATACTTACAACAGTCCTCTACTTCTTCCCACCAAAGCATTTGGAAGAGAAAGTATATATCAAGGCAGGGACAAAAATCGTGGTAAAAGTTTCTCCCAGTTTTATTGCTCCAGGAGGCTTAGGTACGATGAGAAGCCAATAAACTTCAGCAGCCTTGAAAAAAAAATAGCACTTCAAGTTTTCCTATTCGTGTTTTCTATAAAGGCTATTGCCTTCAAGAGCTGAGTCCTGTAGGGGGCAAGTGACTGAGCCCAACACTGAGTGAGTCAACACAGTAACTGATGCCAGGATTCTGTAGAGGCCTCTGGATATTTCAAATTCCAGGACCTGCGCACAAGCAAGTGACCCGCCTTTTCTCTCAAGTTGCTTTCCCATAATAGGACTGCCCATGGACACTACATATAAGGCTGTGCTTCTAGCATGGCAAGCTCTGTGAATTCAAATAATGTTCAACTGTGTTCTGAGTCACATCCAAACCAGAATAGCACAGGGAACTCAGTCTTGCTCTCAAAGTCCCCTAAACATAAAAACTCAACAGCACAATACTGTCACAATGTTTTCAGTAACTTTTATGTTGATTCCTAGGACAAATAAACAGAAAATCTAAATCCAGACAGTTAATTAACATTTAACTGTCTTTTGTTTTTGTTTTATCTTTTTTTGTTTGTTTGTTTTGTTTTGTTTTTTTCCACTCTCTTCTCAACACCACCAAAAATGGCATTCTATTCTACTGGAAATAAAAAATTCTTAGAATAATCCACTCATTTGTGAACTATCTGATGTCTACCAAAACTTAATTGTTTCCTTGGGATGCAATCAAAATTTTGTATATAATGCCAATATTCTGATTAAAAGAAGCTGCAATGGAATGGAGCAGCTGAGTTCTGAAGGAGGAATGTGAGTGTCTTAGGGGACAAGGTTTCTGTTAAAACAGAGAGTCCTCTTCTGAGTATAACAGAATTCTTCCCAAAATGCCAAGTTTCAGTTGTGAGTTATAATAAGACTACTTTACAAGAAATGTGTTCTTCCTCAAATTCTACTGTAATAGTTACAGCACTCTATGAAAAACCATTCTATGAAGTATTGAGGTAGTGACTAGTGGTTCCTCAAAAAAAAAAAAAACCCTGTAATATTAATGGACAGAAGTATGATATGTCATCCAGGATGTTTGTAAATAATTTCTTGTCAACCGAAGCATTCATATTTGTCTTCATTATTTATGTATCAGGTAAGATCGATATATTTTAAATACTTTAGTAAAACTGTGAGAAAGACAGTTGTTTTACCATTATAATAATCTTCCTTGAGTTGTTTTAGTACCTTATAATACATACAATTTTGCAAATTAAGTAAGATTATGAGAGCATGAGAACAGAGTGCAATGTATTTAATAGGCATATGTGCCATCCCTTCCTTACCCCATGTTATCTCATGTTTTCACCTGTCTTCCTTCCCTTAAAATCTCTTCCTCTCTTTCCATAGTTCCCTTTCTACATTTATGACCCCCATCCCACCCCAGCACACACACACACACACACACACACACACATATACATATACGCACACACATGCATGCACACACACACATACACACACACATTTAGATTTCTTATAGGCAAGGAAGCATACTTTTTAGTCTGGCTCATTTTGCTTAACAACATGATTTCCATTTCTGCCCACTTTTCTCTAAATGTATGATTTCACTTTTCTTTATGTTAAAATGTCACTGTGTACTTATACTTCAGTCAATTATTGATCATGATTCAGCACTATTTTATTATTACTAAGATTTGCCTCAAACTATCTTTTTTTTTTCTTTGAGACAGGGTTTCTCTGTGTAGCCCTGGCTATCCTGGAACTCACTCTGTAGACCAGGCTGGCCTTTAACTCAGAAATCCACCTGCCTCTGCCTCCCAAGTGCTGGGATTAAAGGCATGTGCCACCACTGCCCAGCCAAACTATCTTTTTATAGTCATACCACTTACCCTTCCCTGTCACATTTCAGACCTGTCACCAACAAATTTGTCCTCCATTTTTCTAACTTTGCCATTTTATTAAAGTTATATCAATGTAATCATTCAATTTGTGAGCTTTTCTCTCAGGATTATGTCATCAATCGCCATTCAGAGTCTCATCACTAGCTTCTTACAGTTATTTCTAAGGAGTGTGTCTATCTATGGCTGTGCTGTGATCTGTTTATATATTCATCAACTGTAGGACATTTTCGTTATTCCAAACTTTGATCAGTACAGATAAAGCTGTAAAAATATCATTATCATTTTTTTCTGAGCAGAATTAATAGCCAAAATTATAATAACTGGGCCCTTTAGCGAAGAAGTGCCTAAGTTTTTAGAGATAATGGCAAAGTTACTGGGGCATTTTATATCTATCAGTAATATATGAATGATTTAAATGCATGCTCCTCAAATTCTCACCAGTATCACATGTTCTTAATTTCTGATTGCTTTTTATTTCTAAGATGTAGGAAAATATCATGACAATCTTCATTTCAAATTTAGTAATGGATGATGATATTGAATAATTTTCCATGGACTTTTTTGAAACTGTAGTTTATTGGAGTAAATTTTTTTTAGATTTCTGCCCTTAAAAGGACTATAATATGGTATGATGGACTTCTTATGTAGTATCTTATGGTAGAGCTCCAGAATTTATTCAACTTCTTTAAGTAAAATTTCACATTACTTTCAGCTCATCATTTTCCCTTACTCCTAAATAAGGGAATTATTTCTCTTATTTCAAAACAGTGTCTATACATACATTTGACCATTCTTTACTTGGGTAACTGGGGATTTGTTTGTTATTTTATTGCTGAGATGCAAGAACTCCTTATATTTACGAGATGGGAATACTTTGTATTATCCAGGTGATTTATGAAGTAAAAGGTATAAATTTTGCTAACATCTGTTTTTTAAAATATACTTTTATGGTTTAGTATTTTTGGAATATGAACTAATAACAATTGTCTGTTCCTTACATCATAAAAGCTTTGTTTATTTTTAAGAATATTTTTAAAAATGTATTTATATTTAGATCTATGATTCACTTTGAATTGAGTTTTGTATAAGTGGGAGATTTAGACTGATAGGCGTATTTTTTCCTTATAAGAATCTCCTTGCAAGTTGGGCAGTGGTGGCGCACACCTTTAATTCCCAGCACTTGGGAAGCAGAGGCAGGTGGATTTCTGAGTTTGAGGCCAGCCTGGTCTACAGAGTGAGTTCCAAGACAGCCAGGGCTATACAGAGAAACCCTGTCTCAAAAACAAAACAAAACAAAACAAAACAAAACAAACAAAAAAGAGTCTCATTGCTTTACAACAATATGTTGAAAAGATTGTCATAATTCCATTGACTTCTTTTTGCAAACTAGTCAAAAATAGTTGTAAACATTGCTGTAGTTCTGCTTCTAGGAACACAGTTGAAGTCAAGTGTGGAAGTTTCCATTTGTAGCATCATGTTGGTGCATAAAATGTTTTAGACTTTGTAGCATTTTAGATTTTAGGTTTTTGGAGGAGGATTCTCAGTCTATGTGTTATACATGTGATTACATAAAGAAATAGTTAAAAATAGATAGATGTTCTAAATCCAGCATTTTGAGAAACAAGCATTTTCAGACAGCATATAATAAAGCATGGATCAAATTTGTGTGTTATTAAAATAATCTTAAGATTATAATTGAACCACAGAGATTAAGTATAGAGAATTGCGCCATGGGAGATTAAAAAAAAAATCTCCCTAGGAAGGAGAAATAGAAGACATATTATACATGGATGGATGGGCAAACTGAAACTTAAGGATTAAGGGAGGAGCTGGAGGAGTAGAAGGGAGAGGGATGGGGAAGATGAGGGAGAAAGTACAGGAAAAGATGGTTAAAATTAAGAGCCATATGAGTTACTGTGGTATGGAAATGTAATACAGCAGAAGGTTCTTAAAATATATCAATAAATGAAGACGATTTAAATAAAATCACCAAATAATGGGCAGAGTCTTAACCAAATATCTTTTGTCACCAAATAGTTTCCAGTGCCAAGAATGGGTTACAAATAATTCAGATTTTGGGCTGAGGGATCCCACAGGAACTCCCAAACAATACAAGCTATTGTTAAAGCTACAGGTTGCTGCTCTTCGCAAACTGACAAGGTCCCATTGCTGAAGGCAACATCTTCACAACCTGTTGAACATGGAGAAGTTGAATTCATGCCTCCATAGAGTCTTTACCCCTATATGATAGGATCTTTGGTACAGGAAGCTACTATGGATGCCCCAAGGAGAAATATAACACAAACCTTTTGATTTTTAAAGGTGTCCAGCCTGCAAGGTATGCTAGTGCAATAGTGACCCAATGATTTTGGGGTGTGGGTAAGGCCCATTCCCTGAGATGAAACCCATACCAAACCCTATTCATGGAGCCAAAAACCTGAAAGTAGGTAGCCCAGGAACCTAGGGTAAAATAAAGTACAACTATTCTAAGGAATATAGCAACGAATTAGTCCCTAATAACATTCTGCTATACCCATAGATCAATGCCTTGTTCAGACATCATTGGAGAATCTAAGAAGCTTTGTTCTGCAAGATTTGGGAACACACAGAGAAACCCACAGGCATACAATGTGCAGAGAGCAAGAGACATTGAAACACTCAGCCCTAAGTGGGAGGTCTCCATCAAACCCTACCTCTCAGGACTCAGGGAACCCCGTGTGGAAGATGAGGAAAAGCATGCAAGAGCCAGAAGGGGATGGGGAACACCAAGGAAACAAAGCTTTCTAAATAAACAGATTTTATACACATATGAACTCATGGGGACTGAGGCAGCATGCACAGGGCCTGCAATGGTCTGTACCATTTAGAATCCTAGAACTGAAGGAAGACGACGCATGGCCATTACTAATCCAGAAGTGATCTCAAATTGATAACAACTTGCAAATTAAAATTTAATTTCCTCTAACTGGCATCACTGGGGAAACAAACTACTCATGAGGGTAGGCTGCATGTCCAGGAATAGATCAAAGAGAAAATGAATTCAACGACATCTTGGGAGGTTCCTTATTTCATAATGTCATATCAGGGGTTTAATTTTTTAAATTTTTATTTAGTTGACACTATAGGTCACTTACATATACATTATGGCTTTAAGTCTTCAGGTTTTGTGTTTTTATGGGATTTGTGAGTGTGAATTTGTTCATCTCTGCATCTAAGTATTTCTTGTACCTTTACTTATAATCTTTTCTTTCTGTTTGCTCTATCCTTTTCTGATTTGCTTGTTTTTGCTTTAGCTTAGTATATTTTATTTTATTCTATTGATTCCACTTAGATGTCTGATTGTTTTCTCAGGAGAGGCAGAAATAGGGTAGATCCAATAGAAGGGAAGATGGGGAAGAAGTGGGAGGAACAAAAGGAAGGGAAACCATAAATGGACTATATTGTAGAAATATATCTAGTTTGAAAAAAAATATGATTGTATTCATAAGAATACAGCAAACAGATATCTCCTCAATAAAAGAAAGCATACTTTTGTACATTGCATAGACTGATCTATATATTTTAAACAAATATTTTAAGATATACTTTTATATAACATATTGTAAAATGAAGATTCGTCTTTGCCTATATATAAGTATTAAACAGTAGTTTTGTATCATGAAATGGTATATTAATTGGAAAACCTTAGTGTGGTGAGTATAAATGAAAACAAAGACTTTACTATGTTCATTGAACATCCTAAATGTCTTGTTATATGCTGACTTTCAAGAAACAAACACATTTTTGAACTTTGAATTACTGAGCATGAAATCAAGCATTCTGATCCAAGAAATATAGCCTCATTCAATAAATAATACTGGAGAAAAGCAGCTGAGATAGTCAGAATTGTTACATAAAATTTACAAATTAGTGATCTGGAACAGATCATTCCATGCCAGTTTTCCTTTTTTTATAGTTATCTCTATTGGTTGAAATGTTACATATGTTATGAAAGTATGTATTTTTAGGTGTTTTAAAAAAGTCTCCTTTTGGAGAATGAATTTTAAAGAGAGAAAATAGGAATATATAGGAGGTTGGAGGGAGGAAATGGAAGGAAGAAATTGTGTAATTATATTATAATCTCAAAATTAAAATGAAAGTCAGTTTTTAAATACACTCAATGGGAAATGTGTTGAGAGGATATTTTATATGTACTAAAAGGACAGAAAAAAAGCCACAAAAATAAAATGCATATAATTTGTTACTTTATAAAGCCAAATTACTACTGTTGTTTTGAAAACAACTTCATTCAAACTGTATATAAATTTGGGTGAGAACCCAAATTAAATGTCTTATATCTTCCAATCCCTTGAACACCATACATAGCTCTGTTGAAATATCTTTAGTTCATCCGAGTATTTTTTTTTTTACTTTATAGCATACAGATCATGTACATATTTGTTAGATTTATAAATGTTTCATGTTTAGGAAAACTATAAGGTAGCACAATTTGGGTGGTTGAGTCCCAGACCTTCTGCACTGCATTGTAGTCAAATGTTTTACTACACAGCTACATTCCATAATTATTCTTTATTTTTTATTTTTTATTGCATTAAGAAAACACGACCTTAAACTGACTCTCTTTTTTTATTGTATATTTTCTTTATTTATTTTTGAAATGTTATCTCTCTTCCCGGTTCCCTCCTCCCCAGAAACCCCTATCCCATCCTCCCTTCCCCTTCTCCCTTCTATAAACTCACTCTCTTAATAAAGGTTTAAATATGCCATAGCATCTTTACCTATAGACAATGTTGGACAACAGACTTCCAGAACTTATTCCCCATGTGTTACTAATAAAATACTCACTGATTAACAATTAACTCTTTCAGATCTTTAACCAGAGATCTTGATGAATTTATTTTATTTATTTTTATTTATTTATTTATTTTATTTTTTTAAGACAGGGTTTCTCTGTATAGCTCTGGCTGTCCTGGAACTCATTCTGTAGACCAGGCTGGCCTCGAACTCAGAAATCTGCCTGCCTCTGCCTCCCAAGTGCTAGGATTAAAGGCGTGTGCCACCACCGCCCGGCCTTATTTTATTTTTAAGTAGCTTTTTAGGATATGTGTAATCTCTACAAAGTCTATTAAAACATCTTTAAATAAACCCACTTCATTTCCTGTTTTTTAATTTACTTTCCGTGTATTTCTATACTGATTTTAAATTATTTTCTCTTACATGAATTTATCCTCTATTTTATATGTATGAGTGTTTTACCTGCATGAATGTATGTGCTCCACATATATCTAGAACTTGTGGAAGTTGGAAGAAGGTAATAGATCCCAGGGGTTACGGATTGTTATGCACCACCACGCGGCTGCTGTGAACAGAAGCAAGGTCCTCTGCAAGTGCTCTTAGGTGCTGAGCTATCTCTATGGCTCCCACTGTCAGGAAGGAACGTCTAATACTATTAAAAACAGTAGACATGAAAACAAGGTTTTTCCCCTTAACCGTAATATGAGGAGAAAATAGCTTGAAAGCATTTCATGATTATTATGATGAAACTATAGAATATGCTTTGAAGATATATTTTATCAAGTTGAAGAAATTGTCTGCAAGTCTTACTTTCCTGAAATGTTCTTTTTAAAAATCTTCTTTGTAGTGAATGGGTGTTTAGTTTTTTTTTCAGTTTTTTTCTATTGAAGTAAACCAGTGATTATTCATCTTTACCTTCAATATATGTTACATTTGTAAAGAACTTTCTATATACATGAGAAATATGGCTCATGTTTAATATGGGTATCAGTATAACTTGCCTTGTAAAGTATATTTGGAAATTCTGCTTTCTCGTCTATGTTATAAAAGTTGACAGTTCTTCTCTTGTATCACATAAAAGATGTAATAGCCTTCCTTCCAGCTTCCAGAGATTCTTATAAGAAATTGTCTCTTATTTAATTCTTTGCCTATACACAAATTGTACTTTGTCCTTTGTTACTTTAAAGACTTGTCATGCTATTCTTTAAGAGGTTTGAATACGATTAATATTAGCCTTTGTTCACACAGTTCTGTGAATCTATAGAGCTGGGTCTTCTTCAACATTCTCCTTTGCTGTATTTATTGACAATCAAAGCTTCTGATGCCATGTACCATAAATCTTTGAGAACTGGTTCAGTTATCAATTTATTTTCTTTCTTGTTCAACCTTGCTACTTTCTATTATTCCATTATAAGCATAAATTCTGTTCTGTCTTTTGATAATGAGCAAATCCATCTAATTTTATATTTTATTCATTTAATTCTAAAATTTTATGTTCTACCTACTTTTACTCTCTGAGATTTTCTGCTTTACTTGTAAAGAAGATATTAATTCTTTTTATATCCATTCACTTCAGAGTATTATTTAAAAAGTATTTTAGGATATCTTACTATATCACTCTAGCTAACATGTACTTGGTAGATAAATCAAGTGTAAAGATAATAAAATATTCACTCTTCCTGTCAAGTATCGTTTGCATAAATTCAATAAAAAATAAACTTAAAACAATGCACTCAAATGCACGCAATACAAATGATGTGCACATTCATCCATCTACTAATGTAAACTACAAATAGAAATAAGGAAAAGGGCTATGCCTTAAATCAATACTCGGGTAATTTAAGCTTTAGTCACAGGAAGGAACTTGAAATGATCAGAGAAAGCAACAAAATAATACTGAGAATTAATGAACTAGAAACTAGTTAATCATAACCAATATCATTGAAAAAACTTCAATAACGATAACAAGGAAGAAATAAGGAAATATAAATCCTAATATTTGAATAAATAGTAATATCATTAATAAAGGAATACTATGCATTTTTTATAAAATACTTGACACTATAGATAAAAGGGAGCAATTCATCAAAAAGTAAAAACTGTCACAAATCATTCATATAGTAATAATTATTTAACTATTCAGGAATTACAACACATAATTTTAAAACTTTTACAAAATAAATATCCATGCTCATGTTTTTTAAAATTATTTTTTATTTACATTTCAAATGTTGTCCCCCTTCCTTGTCCCCCCTTCATGAACCTCCCACCCCATTCCCCATCTGAGAGTGCTCCCCGACACACTCCCACCTCATCCCTCTAGCATCCCCCATCTCTGGGGCACCAAGCCTCCACACATCTCATCCCTTCTGACTGAAGCCAAATAAGGCAGTCCTCTACTACAAATGTAGCCAGGGCCACTGACTGGCCCATGTATGCTTTGGTTCTTGGCTTAGTTCCTGGGAACTCTGAGGGATCCAGTTAGTTGACACTCTTGTTCCTCCTAAGGCCTTGCAATCCCATTCAGCTCCTTCAGTCCTTCCCCTAACTTTTACATTGGGTTCTCTGGGCTTAGTCCAATGTTTGGCTGTAAGTATCTACATTCATATTTGCTCAGGTGCTGGCAAAGCCTCTCAGAGAATACCCATGCAAGTCTCCTGTATACAAGCACATTTTGGCATCAAGAATAGTGTTGGGATTTGGTATCTGTGCATGGGATGGGTCCCAATATGAGGCGGTCTCTGCATGGCCTTTTCTTCAGTCTCTGCTCATTTTTTGCCCCTGCATTTCCATGTATGTACTTTTGGGTGTGGGTTACCTCACTCAGGATGTTATTTTCTACTTCAATCCATTTGCATGCAAAGTTTGTGATGTCTTCTTTAATAGCTGAGTAGTACTCCATTGTGTAAATGTACCACATTTTCTGTATCCATTCTTCTGTTGAAGGACATCTGGGTTGTTTCTAGTTTCTGCCTATTATAAATAAGGCTGCTATGAACATAGTGGAGTATCTTCTGGGTATATGTCCAGTAGTGGTATTGCTGGGTCCTTAGTTAGTACTATGTCCAATATTCTGAGGAACCACCAAACTGATTTCCAAAGTGTTTGTACCAGTTTGTAACCACACTAGTAATGGAGGAGTGTTCCTCTTTTTCCACAGCCTGAGTTTTCATCTTAGCCATTCGACTGGTTTGAGGTAGAATCTCAGGGCATTTTGATTTCCATTTCCCTGATGACTAAGGATGTTGAACAGTTCTTTAGGTGCTTTTCAGCCATTCAAAATTCCTCAGTTGAAAATTCTGTTTAGTTTTCTACCCATTTTTAAATTGGGCTGTTTGGTTTTCTGGATTCTAACTTATTGAGTTCTTTGTATATTTTGGGTATTAGACCTTTATCGGATATAGGGTTAGTAAAGATATTTTCCCAATCTGCGGGTTATCATTTTATTCTATTAACAGTGTCCTTTGCCTTGTAGAAGCTCATGAAAGGCCATTTGCCAATTGATGATCTTAGAGCCTGAGCCATTGGAGTTCTGTTCAGGAAATTTTTCCCTGTGGCGATGTGTTTGAGGCTATTTCCCACTTTTTCTTCAAATAGATTCAGTGTATCTGGCTTTATGTAGAGGTTCTTGTTCCACTTGGACTTGAGCTTTGTACAAGGAGATAAGAATGCATCAATTTGCATTCTTCTACATGCAGACCTCCAATTAAACCAGCACCATTTATTGAAGATGCTTTCTCTTCCTTCCTTCCTTCCATTCTTTCTTCCTTCCTTCCTTACTTTCTTTCTTTCCTCCTTCCTTCCTTTCTTTTCTTTTCTTTTACTTTTTCTTTAACTGTGTTGTTTTGGCTTCTTTGTCAAAGATCAAGTGACCACAGGTGTGTGGGTTTATTTCTGGGTCTTCATTTCTATTCCATTGATAGACCTGTCTGTCTCTGTACCCGCAATACCATATGGGTTTTATCATTATTGCTCTGTAGTACAGCTTGAGTTCAGGCATTGTGATTCCCCCAGAAGTCCTATTATTGTTGAGATTTTTTTTTGGTATTATGAGGGTTTTTTTGTTATTCTATGTGAAGTTGAGAATTGCTTTTTATATGTCTGTGAAGAATGGAGTTGAAATTTTGATGGGAATTGCATTCAATTTCTAGATTGCTTTTGGTAAGATCTCAATTTTTACTATGTCAATCCTACTGATTCACGAACATGGGAGATCTTTCCATCTTCTGAGGTCTTCTTCACTTTCTTTCTTTAGGGACTTGAAGATTTTGTTATACAGATCTTTTACTTGCCTGGTTAGAGTTACATCAAGATACTTTATATTACTTGTGACTATTGTGAAGGGTGTTGTTTCCCTATTTTCTTTCTCAGGCCATTTATCCTTTGTATGGAGGAAGGCTACTATGAGTTAATTTTATATCTGGCCACTTTGCTAAAGTTGTTTATAAGCTGTAGGAGTTCTCTGGTAGAATTTTTCGGGTCTCTTATGTATACTATCATATCAACAAATAGTGATACCTTGACTTCATCCTTTCTGATTTGTATCCCTTTGATCTCCTTTTGTTGTGTAATTTTTCTAGCTAGAACTTTGAGTACTATGTTAACAAATAGGGAAAGAGTGGGTAGTCTTGTCTTGTCCCTGATTTTAGTGGGATTGTTTCAAATTTCTCTGCATTTAATTTGATGTTAGGTGTTAGTTTCCTGTATTTTGCTTTTATTATGCACATGTTTTATTAGGATGCTACATATCAAACTTTTAAAAACTAAATTATACCAATTCTAAACAAACAGTTTTTTAAAATAAAAGGGAGCAAAATAATTTGGAAATATTTTATTAGTTCCAAAATAGTATATACATAATGGGATTTTATTCAGCCTCATAAACTTTAACAGGAAAGTTAAAATATGGCATTTGCAAGTAATTTATAGAACCAGGAAAAATTTTACTAAAGAAAGTAAGGCACAGAAAGACAAATACCACATATTCACTTCCATATGGGGATCCTAACATTGAGTCTTTAGATTTATGTCTTTAACTTGGAGTGCCAGTAGAAGCCAGGGAAGTAGAACAAGGCCCACAGAAGTACGAAATGTCTTAGAGCAGGAGAGAATAGAACATATGTGATATGAAACTAGAAAGATAGAATAGTAGGAGGAGAAAGAGTGTAGAAGGATGGGGAGGTAGTTGAAGGGCAGGGAAGGAGGGTTAACTAAAAAGAATTTCATACGCAAAATGTATATGGAATCTCACTACAATGTATGCAAATTAAAAACTACAACTAAAAGCACAACAAACAAAACTAGAGTTAGAAGGGAGATATCCTGTAAGGCTGTGTTGCTATTTTTAAAACCCAGGAGTTATTATTAAACAAATATCCCAGTGACAGGTATGGAATGCTTTCTTTGGAGATTTTGGTCAAAATAATTCAAGATCTTGACATTCTTCTTGGTTGCCCATCAGAACTAGCTAAGATGCTATTTCTGAAGACATAATACATCTTTGTTTTGACTGAGCTAAAGGCTTCCACTTTGCTGGTTATCTTTAAGAGTGACAAAATGTATGATGTGGGCTGCTAGGGGAGAAAGGGCATCAAAGGTCACACATAACTAGATTCTGAATTCTACTGCTCTAGTGTCAGCCTAGCAGACAATATTTGTTCACTAGTTCAATAATGGCATGACTCTTTTGGACATAACCCACAGATGTCAATTAGATTTGAAGCCTGCTCCATATGAAGAAATTTATTCCTTATACAGCAAACCTAGTTAAAAACCTATAGCTGTGAGGAGATCTCAGACTCTAGGGAAAAAAAAAAAACATGCTATTGTTCAGTAGCTAAATTGACATGGGCCCAGACTGCCTTCTAAGTATTTGTGTTTATGTGCATAAACAAATACTATTCTTAGTATCTAAATCAGTATTATCTTAGCTTCTAAATCAGAGAAGCTTCTCTTTGCAATGAATTGTGGTGAATGAATCATTTCATGGTAGCTCTAGGTGAAGAGAGTACAATAGAGAGGACATTTATTAAACTCCTTCCCAGGCTTAGGAAATACTGCAGAGAGGGAACTAAAAGAACATAAGACTATGATAATAGGAAGGAGGGCTAAGAAGAGCTATCAAAATAATGAAAGGAAAAATCCATAAAATGAAGAAATTTATAAAAGTTACATCTGATAAAATATTGCTATCTAAGATATACAAAGAATTAATAATGTTCAACAATAAGAAAACATTTGTTCTAGGATACTTTCTTTTTTGTGTGATAAAGACTATAAACTAAAAGAACTTGGGCTTACAGAACTAAAAGAACTAAAAGAAAGTATTTGGCTTACAGGTTACAGTCCATCATGGAGGGGATCAGGCTGACAAAAGAACTCAAGAAATCAACCTGGAGGCTGGAAGTAAAGCATAGACCATGGAGAAACATTGTTCCCATGAATGCTTTCTAAGGCTCATGATGAGCCTGTTTTCTCATACTACTCAGGACCACCTGCTCATGGATAGAACTACCCACAATGGGCCACACTAAAGGCCATTTTGATGGAGTCAGTTCTCAAATTGAAGTTCCTTGTTGCAGGTGTGTCAAGTTGACTGCAAAAATTAGCTAGCATAAATTTACTCCTTGGCAATTTGACACAAAAATACACCACTATTAACACAATCCTCCCTTTCTTTGTCTCCAAGATCTCATGTTAATATCAAAATACAAAATACAGTACAACTTTTGAAGTCTTACAATCTTTCAAAATTCTAATACTTTACAAGTTCAATGTCTCTTTAAAATATTCAAAGTCTCTTAATTGAGGGCTATTGTAAAATATAAATTGTACTAAATATTTTCTTCCTCTGGAAAGAAATAAGCAGGGCACAGTTCCAAACCAGTCAAAGTTTAACACAAGTTCAGCTGTGTAGTTCAAATCCTACAGCTCATTTTATGACATCTGGAACTCTCTCACAAATTTTCTTGGCTCCAAAGGGCTTAGAAAGTCACACTTCTCTGGCGTTTCCATTGGCAGCATACAGCTTGTCTCAGGCTCAGGCTGGCTCCACTCCTCACATGCCACTGACCTTGCAAGATGTCCTACAATACTCCCACAATCCAAGTATCTCCCATATCTTGGAGCTCTGCTTCAACTAAGGCAGCACATCTTCACCAATGGCCTCTTCTGGCCACTTCAGAGATCCTGACCCTGTCACATGGCCTAAGTCTCAGCTTTTCTCCATGACCCCTTCAATCCCTGAGGTTTCTCCTGCAACTGAAGCTGCACCTTCAACAGTGGCCTCTTCCGGCTTTACTTCATGGACAGTGCAGCCCTGCCATATATTTACAACTCCCAGGCTTTGCCCATTATCCTCTCATGATTTCAAAAACAGTACCACATGGCACAATATTTTCTAAGTTCTGCTATCAACTTGACACCTCAACTGGATTACGGTTTCTGTGTGTTGGTCCTGATGAAATACTTCCCAGAAGAGTTTTTGCCTCAGTGATGCTGGATTCT
>NC_045030.1:84553451-84553604 GCF_008632895.1 Mastomys coucha | reverse complement strand
ATTTTTGTTGTACATACTTGCTTTAAGTCAATGAATTTCTGAGTCAGGTTCAGGTAAGTGAAGGGCCTTTATGAGGAGTTTCTAATGTCTAGACCCAAGATACGATGCAAACACAGTCTGAAGTAAAGTAGGAAATAACATTTTTCTAAAGAC
>NC_045030.1:84532560-84553165 GCF_008632895.1 Mastomys coucha | reverse complement strand
TGTCTGATTCTGGAAGTTGTTTAATTTTTCTGGATATGACATTAAATATTAAATCATCTTTGCTAGTAGTTGGTTGATGACTTTCCATATTATTCTGGGTTGATACCTCATCCCCATCTTACTAGCATCTGTTGTAAATCCCAGGTTTTATTTCTACAAATTATTAAGAGAAAATATCACAAGATATCCCCAATAGAGTCTTTCTTCACTCTGAAACTTCACAAGGCAGGCCTCCTTTGCCTGCATTTTCCCAGCATTCTTATTATCTAAGCTCCCACATAACAGCCCATTAAACTCCAACCTCACAATACAATTTCACTGAAAGTTCCAAATACTTCCACAACACCCTCCCCTCCCCCC
This sequence comes from Mastomys coucha, assembly GCF_008632895.1. Lineage (NCBI taxonomy): Eukaryota > Metazoa > Chordata > Mammalia > Rodentia > Muridae > Mastomys > Mastomys coucha. The sequence goes on along the minus strand of NC_045030.1, from coordinate 84,552,805 downwards.
AACTAACAGGGTTATCATCAGAACAACAGCCAATCTCTCTGTATCAAATTCTATCCTAATTTGCTTTCTGTTTCACTGATAAACACCATGATTAAAAGCAGCTTGGGGAAGAAAAGGTTTATACTTTATATCATCTTACACTTTATAGTTCATTGTTGAGGGAAGCCAGTGGAACAACTCTCATAGAAAAAATGCTTAGACAGAAAAAGAAGTATATGAAAAGTTGTTCCATATCACAGGCAATAAGTGATTGCTAGGAGAAACATATGTTTTCTTCATTGGCCTATGCTCCTGTTAATATTCACTTACCCAATGCTCCTAAATAACAGTAGTTAAGTGTGTTGAATGAAGAAAATTACTAATTTAAATTTGTAATGTAACCACCACTACCCACCTATTAAAAGCCTTACCTTATAATAACTGAGAATATCAGATGCTACTGAGGATATTTAATTATCGAAACCCTCATCATTCCTAGTAGAATGTAAAATGCTACAGCCACTTTAGTAGTGTAGTGATTTCTTATAGAGCTTAAGATTTCACATGACCATATGATTAAATAATTGTTCTCATTGGTGTTTAGCTAATGAGTTGTGGGGAGCCACAGCTGCCACCCTATACATATATATCGAACACCTGGTCTCCGGCCAGAGCAGAGAGCATTGAGATAAACAAGTTTTAATTGGAAAAGCTGTGTGCCTCTAGTTTGTGATGCAAGCTGGCATGATTTCCCGCAGCCTATTATGCTTTGCCACGTAGCTGATGCTGATTGGGACCAGGGAAAGTATTTAACCCACAAGGGCTAGGGGCTGGAGTGAGAGTAAGTAAGATGTGATAGAGAGTAAGTAAGATGTAATAGATAGGAGTAAGTATATAGATAGAAGTAAGATATAGGATAGTGAGTTAGTATGTAGAGAATTAGGAGTAAGTATGTAAGTAATAGTAAGTAAGAATAGAATAGTGAGTAAGTATGTAGAGATAGGAGTAAGTATATGATAATTAGGAGTAAGTATGTAAGGATAGAAGTAAGTTGTAAGGATAGTAAGATGTAATAGATAGGAGTAAGCATGTAGATATAGAAGTAAGATGTAATAATTAGGAGTATGTAAAGATAGTAAGTAAGATGTAAAGATAAAAGTAAGATGTAAAGATAGTAAGATGTAATAGATAGTAAGTATGTGTATAGATAGGAGTAAGTATGTAGATATAGAAGTAAGATGTAAAGATAGAAGTAAAGATGTAAGGATAGAAGATGTATGAATAAGAATAAAAGTAAGATGTATGTAGTAAGATGTAAGGAATAGGAGTAAGTAGGAAATAGGAGTAAGTAAGAAGAAAGTAGAAAGATGTAACTAGTAAGATGTAAGAAGAAGATATAGAAGAATATAAAAGAAGCTAGCTAGAGAAGAAGTAAAAATGAAGGTTCCTAAATAAAACCTGCATGGAGAAGAGCTCATGTTTGCCTCCTTATTTCTGCTGGATGGAAAGGCGGCCAACAATGAGTTAAAAATATAAGTCTTTATAAAGATACATATATGGATATTTTAGCATCTGTATTCACATTTTGTCAAGGCATGGCTGACTTTTAGTAGGTGAATGGATATGCTGTGATATATTCAGATAAATGATGCTAAATATTAAATAGATGATATAACTAAGCATGAAATGACGGATAGGAAACTTGCATTCATATCTGAAAGTGAAGAAAGCCAATGTGAAAGTGCTGTATACCAATACTATAACATAGAAGAGGTAAACTTATAAAGCCACTAAAAGCATCAGTAATTTCTAAGCTCAGAGGGGCAGTAGGAATGACTAGAAAGAACACAGAAGATTTTTAGATAAACAAAATGATAATAAAAGTATTACGTTAAATAAACAGAGAAACATACTGTGAAGTAGAATATTTAACATAGTAATGCCAATTTTATTCAAATTAAATAGAACTTAGCATGATTCCTGTAAAAAGCCCAGCAAATTTTTTTTTGCTATAGAATATATTACTCAAAAATTTACACTAAAACTATCTCACTAGATACCCTAAAAATAATGTTGAAAATATTTGTGGCTTATTAAATATCTATAGTAATTATGACATTGTAGTACTGAAAAGATGAGCTGTAAACTGGGGCTAATACCAATATCTATCCAATACTTATACCTTGATTATATAATAAACCCATAAAACTAAAAAACTCAAAAAACAAATCAAATCAAAACAAAAAATATTGTAATAGAAAGTAAGCACAATACATGAAGAATGGTTTGAAGTACAATAGAACAAAATCACAAAAATGCAGTGCTACTGTTTCAGGTCCCTTGGGCAGAAAGCCCCTGCCTAACCACAGAACATACTTGCCAGAAGGTCAGGTAGACCACCTACCTGACGACTTTTCCCACACTCTGGGTTCCCTAAGCCAAACATCACCTGCTCAATCACAGCCTATTCTTTCCAGAAGTCCAAACAGTCTCCCTGAAGACCTTTCCTACTCTTGGTTCCCGTGGACAGACAGACACCCTCTGCCCAACCACTGCCTACTCCTACAAGAGCACCGGATAAGCTTCTGGTAGACCATCTGCCCTCATACCTTCTCCACTCACTATGTTGCCACAGACCCAATCTTTGGTTGTCCCTTGCCTGTTCATGTCTGTGTCCCAGCTCCTAACTCCAGCTGACACCCCTGCCCAAACACAGTCTACACCTGCCAGAAGACCAGGTAAGCTGCCCATCCATAGATCTCTTCCACTCTTTTGGTGCCCTCTCTCCAACGTTATCCTCAATCACCATGTACTCCTGCTCACCATATCTCAGCCTGCAACGCAGAGAACATTAAAAAATTTAAAGAATTGGTACCTCAATACATCATCAATTTGAAAATTAGAATGAGCAATAATTGTTCCTGAAAGCACTTAAAAAAATAACTAACTTTGAATATCAACTTGATTAATAGCAGCAGCTAAATCCACTGGAAAATAAGTATTGTGTAGTTTAACCTGTATCTTCCTTATTTTTCAAATGCCACTTGGCTTTAAGAAGAAAAAAGTGAAATAATTTATGGTTATGGTTATGTGATACTAAACATGAAGACTTTTTGAGGGACAGTTATGAAACTGGATGAAATAGGGCAAATGTAACACATTCTCTTTGATTCTATATTCCCATTCCCTTTTTTCTTATAAGTAGTGTACCACTTATAATAATATATTCACATTTCCTCCTTCTTAACCCTTATAATGTGGTTGTCATTTACTCAGCCTATTCATAAACATTATTATTATTCTTTTGTTGCCATTATTATACAGAATGAGTAAATATTTTTAAGATTCAATGAAAGTTAAAAAAAGTGCTTTTATAAGGTGTGTTTTTTCTTTTACTAACCTCTTCCCTTTGTTTAAAAATACGCTGATGCATGACCTTAGTGTAATTAAAATTAATTTTGCATTCACAAAAGGTTATAGGTCCCTAACAGTCTTTTTATAAACAATTACAACTGCATCATTCAAAATTATTTCATTATATACATATTTATATATAGCAATTTATGTTTTAAAAGTGTGTTTTTCTTTTACAGTGGTATTTTGTGTACTTGTTATTTCTCCCTTATTTATGTTATTGCATGAATTTTAAACAATGAAAACATTAGTATATGTATTTTAGAAGTGTAAAAATGAGCTCTCATCCAAATGGAAATAGCTGTTAAAATATATAGCATGGTCAAGAAATAAACAAGGTGGTCATATCCTATAGCATCTCCCTAGCATTGGAACACCCAATATGGTAAAGATGTAAATATTTTTCAAAATGATGTAATGATTTAAGAAAAGTTCTATTGACACAGAACAGTCTCTTTAGGTAGACATTGATATACTTATTCTAAACTGTATATGGAAATATATAAACACAACAATAAATAAGGCAATTTTGTCAAAACAGGAAGGATCACTATACCTCTTATTAACTTTTCAGTGTTTATGATATTGTAGAATCAGTGGAGAGAGTGACTTTTGGCTGGATGGTACAGAAACACAAAATATGTTGACCTGATTTTTGAAAAAGTTTTAAATGAAATTCCATAATGGAAGGTCAGGCTTTCAACATGTGTGACTTGAGCAAGTAGTATCTCAAAGTAGAACAAATATGTCAATAAGAACCTAAGGCAAGCCTCAGGTTTGAAAAGTTTAGCCTTTTAGCTTATAAATATTATATCAAATTATATCTCTAATAAAAGAGAACACTCAAAATATAAAAACTTAAATAAGAAAATATTTTTGATGAATGTGAAAGTATTTTATATTTAACACAAAGGCACAGTCCATAAAAGGAAAAACTTTAGTTGTATTTTATGTGTAGCTAAGCTTCTGCTGTGCAAAGGACTCTGTTTAGAATATGAAATATCAGTTATGGGTTGGAAGAAACTACCACTTGTAAGAACAAATTCATATCTCTTGGATATTACTTATATAAACAAAGACTGATATCTGCCCATTGGTGTAATGGTGTCATATGTTTATGGAGGTAACAATCAACTTTATGGAAGAGTTTCAGGTTAAGCATTGTAAACCTGGTAAAATGTCTTAAGTGGGGAGATATGGCCCCTAGATGGAAGATACTGGTTGATTTAAAAAATGGGCATGTTGTCAAACTATTTTCTTAATATTTATATTTTAAAAAGTATTGATTTGGGGGTCTGAGTTACCTCCCTCAGGATGATAATTTCTAGTTCCATCCATTTGCCTGCACAACTCATGATGTTTTCATTCTTAATAGCTGAATAGTATTTCGTTGTGTAAATGAACCACATTTTGTGTATCCACTCTTCCTTTGAGGGACATCTGGGTTGTTTCCAGATTCTGGATATCACAAATAAGTCTGCTATGAACATAGTGGAACACGTGCCACTGTGGTAAGGTGGGGTATCTTCTGGGTATATGCCCCAGAGTGGTATAGCTGGATCTTCAGATAGATCTATTTCCAATTTTCTGAGGAACTTCCAGATTCGTTTCTAGAGTAGTTGTAGCAGTTTGCAATCCCAACAGCAATGGAGGAGTGTTCCGCTTTCTCCACATCCTCACCAACATGTTCCATCACCTGAATTTTTTATCTTAGCCATTCTAATTTGTGTAAGATGGAATCTCAGGATTGTTATTATTTCCATTTCTCAGATCACTAAGAACTATGAACATTTCTTTAAGTGCTTCTTGGCCATTTGAGATTTTTAGTGATTACTGGCCCATAACATGAAACACTGAAGACGGGGCTTACTGTATGTCAATGATTAGCTTAAGCACACCATTAGCATTAACTAGTGTATTTCCTTGCTCTCGAGACATCATTTTATATCTTACCAATTTCACAATACCATTACATTATAAGAAAAACTTAGCAGAAGGCTTTTATTTTGTTTTCAGTGACACACAAAATAATAACCTATTTTACATACTGTGACTTCATGTAGTCAATAAAAAAGGCAACTTAAATCCTAATCTCATACTGCAGAGACTCATTTTATTGGATGCATAAATACTGTACATGTTTACAGGGCCTCACATGATGTTAACGTATATGTCCATTTATATAATACTCAAGTAATGATAGGCTTGCCTGTCTCCAAAATCGTTTATTATTTCCCAGTTTTAGAAACACTGAAGATGTTTCTCTGGCATCCATATATAGACAGCCTACTGGCAATAAAAAAAACTGGAGATCTATTCTTATCAACATAGTTTAGATAACATAATTAAAGCTCAGAGTTGTTACACAGCTAGGAACCTTGAATCCCTATACCATCATAATAGTGGTAGGTAAGCTGTTGCTTTGAATTTAACAATCTGACTCAATAGTCTTTTCATACTGATAAAATTTGTTCCTTCTGAATTAGTACACATAAGGTTTACCATTAATTACTGAGGACAGTGTAGTGGTACTCACAGAGTGGAAGAAGATTTTTTTGTAAAATGTGGAAAACCTTCCTGCTAGCAAAATGAATGCCAGTGTTTTGTTTCTTGCCTTCTTTCTGAGATTTCTCTGGAAATGGGTATGGGAGGAAGTGTACTCAGAAACATATTCAGTGAACTTGTTGATGACCAGATCAATTTACTATATAGAACTCCACTCTATATAAAAACAAACTTTTGTTTTTAAGTGAAAGTTTTATCAAAACCTGGGTAGATATGTCTGTAGACTCTTAGAAAGGAAGGTAAGTGGGACATTAACATTTTTTTCTGTCCTCCAAAATCTGGGCTAGCCAGATTGGGGACCAAAAATGGGGAAATCATCATGATTCTGATTACATACATTTTCTAAATTATTCAAAGTAGCATATCATGTAAATATTAATTCTATCAACTCATTTAGTGTTAGTGTATGACAGAAGAAAGTTTGATGCAAGAGGTAACAATTAAAACTCTTTTAAGTTGTTGAATCATGACAAGATAAAAGCAGTTTCAAAGAGAAAAGAGACTATGTAAAGTTTTATAACAAAATATGGTGGAGATGGTTGTAATTTATAGAACAATTTGCATATTTTAGAACAGTAATATAACATTTTCAAATAATATAAAACATGACAATGGCCATCTCCAGTTTTCTACATAGACCTTTTGGAAATGAGATTTCTATATCCCTGGGTAATAATGACTTAAACATCATAATGTTTATTTCTATACTTAAGTTCTTAGAAACTAAAGTGACACAGGTTTTTTTAAAAGACACTTCCTTATTCTTTTAGAAATTGCTTCTAACAATATTGGAAATCAGTCCAAATGCCTCATGCATTCTAAGAATGTGTTTTGCTATATTCCAGCTCAAATGTTCTCATAGTTAAGTGGCTGCAAAGTCCCTAACACTTTGTTCAGATGAAATTGTGCAGTATTATGATATATATTGTACTTTTATTGTGAGCTAAAATGAATTCATTTCTTTACTTAAAATTATAAATATAAAATAACCCATCACCTAACTTACACACATAAGCATGCATGCATGTGTGCACAGATGAGCACATTATGAGATCTCTAGTTAACCTGTGGAGTTCTTTTAAACTCAATATAGAAGTTACATAAATGGATTTGTAGAGTTTGAACTGATTTTAAATTAACCCATTAGCCAGTTCCAAATGAATATCTATTCCTATTGCATGAAAATTGTCCCATGATAAAACTCTGAACAGAACAAATCTCTCTCCCTAAGAATATAATTTGCAAGGCAATATGTTATATTCACTTGGAAAGTGATCTAATTTAGAATTTCTCTCAAAAGCCATACATAGGTGAATGAAATGTAGCATGGGAAACTATACTGAATTCACATCAAGGCCTATGCTTACTGAATAATATATATTTTAGAACTTTGATAACTAGCTGCCCTTTGTTTCATTTCAGCTAATATATATGCTATAGCAGTTAAAATATTGTAGATCACAATAAAAGTGTATATCTATGAAAGCATATAAATATACATGTGTATATACATATATACTTTTATGAGACAAGTGTGTTATGTGAGAAATCTATAAAAAGATGGAATCCAGTATGTTAAAAAATGTAATCTGAGAACATTTATTGGTGCTTCTTATACTTTCATAAATCATCAACTACTTCTACTGTGTAAGTATGTGAAATATTAAGGTATGAAAACTGAATTTCAGTCATTTTCTAGTCAAAATAACAACTGAGAATATTAAATGTTGTGCTCAAGTCTAAATCTTATTCTTCTTGCATTATACTTATGAAACTTACCAGTTGATATTTAAACAATCTCCAGAATTAAATATGAGGCAACTAAAGAACAAATTAATGTATAGTTTAAAGTACAGTTTCCATCACTACTGGACAGTTTCCTTATCTATGTAGTAAGTGGCTCATTCAGTACCATTATGTGGTACTTGTTCAAGAGGCCAAATTTCAGGCACACACCCAAACTGCAAAATCAGAATCTGCAGTATAAGAAGAATTCAAGAAGACTTGACTTCATGTTAACATTTGAGAAGCACTGTTAAGTACAACTAGTATTCTCCAGCTGAAGCGGGAGACAGATAAATACTTAAGAAGCAATCTTAATATTTCATAAGGAAATAAGAAGATGAAAATGTCTTCATCTGTCTCTTTAGTACTTGAGATAAATTTTTATAATTATCAGCTAACTTCTATTAAAATCACTCTAATTCATAACTCAGTAGAATAAATATTCCAGGATGGTCGTTGAATTATTTTAATTAGAAAAATATTTTAAAATTCTGTTTTTAGTCATCATAAATCAGCTAACCCAAAGTATGGATGTTTTATTTTTGTGTGTGTTCTTGCTTATAAGACCATAGGTACGATATACAAGCACTTTGTCACTAAGCTATATCCCAGATAGAGTCTGTTGGTTCTTTTAATTAAATAATATGGCTTTTCTTGGTCCCAAGCAAGGATGCTTCACTCCCTCTTGGTGGGGGGTGGGGGAAAGAAAGCAACCATGACAGGCAGAGATAAGGAGGGACCTGGGTAGGAGAGGGTACGGGGAATGGAAAAGTGGAACATGATCAGGTTTGTGTGTTGGTGGGAGACAGGAGAGAAGCCCTGAGAGACAGCAGAACGAGGAAATACTCAACCTCTGGGGTGGTGTTGAGAGATGGGAGGACCCTCTAGAACGTACCAGAGACTTGGGAGGTGAGAGACTCTCAGACTCAAAGTGGGGAGGAGCTTAGATGAAATGCTCAACAGCGGGGAGGGGAAATTGTAGACTCTACATCTAGTAGAAAGACAACGCATCAAGTTGTGGGATGGGGTTGCCATTCTACAACTCAAAAACTCTGACCCAGAATTGTTCCTGTCTAAAAGAACTGCAAAGACAAAAATGGAGAAGAGACTGAGGGAAAGGCTGTCCAGTGATCAACCCACCTTGGGGTCCATCTCAAGAGGAGGCTCCAAGGCTTGACACTATTACTGATGCTCTGGTGTGCTTTACAGACAGGAGCCTAGCATGGCTGCCCTCCAAGAAGCCCAACAAGCAGCTGAAAGAGTCAGATGCCGATACTAACACCCAACCAATGGACTGAAGCCAGGCACTCCTGTTGGTTGAATTAGGGGAAAACTGGAAGAAGCTGAGGAAGAGGGCAACCCCATAGGAAGACCAGCAGTCTCAACTAACCTGGACCACTGGGTTTTCTCAGACACTGAGCCACCAAACAGGCAGCAAACAAGAGCTCTTCTGAGGCCCCCTGACCCATATAAAGCAGAGGATTGCCTGATCTGGCTTCAATGAGAGAAGACACGCCTAACCTTTGAAAGACTTGAGGCCTCTTGGATATAGGAGGGAGGAGGAATGGGATGAAGAACTGTCAAAGGGTAGACTTGGAGGGGGATAAGGACTGAATTGTAAAATAAATATTAAAAATAATTTTTTTAAAAAATTAAAAAACCTGGAAATAAGTAGTTGGATACAAATTGTAGTTTGTTCTGAATCATATGAGCAGAATCCGGGTAGTATGGTCAAAACACAAAAAGAGGAAAAACAATATGAACCAACCAGTACCCCCAGAGCTCCCAGGGACTAAACCACTACCAACCAAAGAGTACACATGGAGGGACTCATGGCTCCAGCTGCATATGTAGCAGAAGATGGCCTAGTTGGTCATCAATGGGAGGAGAGGCCCTTGGTCCTGTGAAGGTTCTATGCCCCAGTGTAGGGGAATGCCAAGGCCAGGAAGCAGGAGTGGGTGGGTTGGTGAGCAGGGGGAGGAGGGGATAGGGGAGTTTTGGAGGGGAAACCAGGAAAGGGGATAACATTTGAAGTGTAAATAAAGAAAATATCTAATAAAAACCACTAAATGATATCTGAGGAGAAAAAAATATTTTCAAGATCTTTAATTATGTATCTATAGCAACTTTGAATTTACAAATCCAGTTATTTGTTTTTACAGGATACTTTTTCTTTTTAACATTTGTTTGATTTTTCCTGACATAGCCAATTGTGGAATTTTCCACCACAGAGTTACTTTGTGTGATAAGTTTTGGTAACACAGTAGGCAATATCGTAAAATGTACTTCTTTCAAAGACAAGTAAAGACACATTAAGCATTCATCCTGTTTAAAGGATCTCTGTCTCTAGAACACAACTGAGTTTAGAAAATGCTGTAGAGAACAAATGAAATGGAAGGATACGTCAGACTGAGTGTATTTTTAACATGATCTGACAGAATCAAAATGAAACTTCATTTTATAACTTGCTACAAAGTTAAAGTAAATTGGAAAACCATTCTGTCTGCAAGCAATGTTCCAACTGTGTTGAAACAACTTATCAACCTGTTCTTGTAAGTTTAATCATTTTTCCTTATGAATCACGTGGTAAAGGGCTACTCAGTATTTTAGTTGATGCTTTCATATTACATAAATATGCATAATTTCTGTATTCTTATTTACAGGCATACAGAATGTCTTTCTGTTTATGACTTTTTGATGAAAATAGGTGTTCACAAGAGAAACGTTTATTATTAGGTTATAGTTTTCCTTGGAAGATATTTTAAGTAGAGATGCTTTTGTTCCTTTATAATTGTCTTAAAACTAATGCACAGTTATAAGGCTAGTTTGTTAGATATTGAATTGAAACTTAAAGAATTTAAAGCAAGTCAAAAAGCAAATGGAAATACATTGATTACTAAAATAGTGTTCCAATAAATAAAACTGGATATTTTACCTCCATTTAATCTTCCTTAATGGTAACCATTCATTCAAAGTATCATTCCCATTATTTACTAAAAGTTTAAATGAAAAAGGAGAAACCAATCCAATACACTATTGTATACTAGTTGGTACTCTTTCTTCTGGAGTTACAGATATTTTGTGATGTTTCAAGTATGGGCACAGCTCTTGAGCTGTCTGGCAGAAACAGCTAAACATTTATTTAAAAAAAAAAGCAGAATTGGGATAGAAATGCTAGAATCACAGTTTATAAGAAAAGAAGCTACATTTATAGTATATGAGTAATATTTGCAATTTTTCTCAAGTTCTGGTGAGGTTTGCATGCTTCTGGGAAATTTGCAAAATATCGCATATTTTATAACATATAAAAGGTATTATAGAGACTTTGAATAAAATTATAGATGACATATAAGTAACATTATACAGACTCAATTAATATATGCATATATAACATATATGCATGCAATAACAATTATTGAAAAAGGAGGCCATGAATTTGAAAGAGAGTGGTAAAGGGTGTATAGGTGTGTTTGAAGGAAGGAATGGGAAAGGAAAAATGTTATAATTACATTAGAGTTTCAAAAGTAAAATTATTAAAATAAAATAAAGTCAAAAAAGCAAGCAAATCACAAGTATATTAATGCCTGGGATTGATTGTTCATAAAGAAAAAATCAGATAAAAAGAACTAGTTTCTCAGGCACAAAATGAAATTAGAGACTTTGCCCTAATTTTATAACCTTACGTAATAGTTAAGCAAATGGTCCAACTAATCTGTGCACATTGAGTTGTAAATCCCACATTAAAGTATGCTGATGAATATAGGAAAACGTAGTTAGGAAGAATTGTTTGATTTACACCATGTCTAGTTAAACTCTATGTTTGTAATAAGTTCAAGATTTAAGACCAACAGTATTTTATATTTATATCATTTAAAAGAAAAGGAAAACAGTAATCAATTCTTGAAAGCTACTCAATGTCAAAATTCCAATAATTTTAGCTACACATAATATTTCCCCTAAAACACAAATACTTTTTTTTCTGGTAAAAGTTAGCCCTATTCACTTCTGCATTCCATTTCTTATATTGTTATAACTTTGGAGCAAATATTTGCTCATTCAATATTTTTCTATGTAATATATTTATATTCTGCCTTGGGGAAACATTTTTGCTTCATTTATTTATTGTATGACGTTGTTTTGTATATGTGCTTGTGCCACAGCACACATGTGGAAGCCAAACATCAATGTGTAGGAGTAGGTTCTTCTTCTACCGTGTATATCCTGAGACTGCGCTCACACTGTATCTTTCTCTGTTGAACTACCTCACCTCCTCCTTTTTGATATATTATATATATAATAAAATATCCAGTAAAATCCTTGAAATAAAACTCCTGTACTTCATGTATCTTAAAATACATTATAATTTCTTCCTTTAAAGTAAACTATATTACTTAACAGATACATTTTTGTTATTGTGATTTAATAAGGCAAGTCATTTAATGTGTCTAAAATTTGCTGTGGATTTCCTTGTACAAATAGATTTTATTTACACTTATTTGTGTTAATATCTAATACTACTTAAGAATATAAATTATTCATTCTGAACATTGTTTTTCTAGGCAAACTCTAGTTCAGATAGAAAACTACCATAAGCATTTCAGGATGGGGAAGATTATGTTGACTGCATTTGATGTCATAATCACCATCTACTCTAAAATAACTTGAGTGAGTGATTGTGATTAGTTACATTGAAATTAGGTTTTAGCTAGGCATGATGGTACATACCTGTAATCCAAACACACAGAATGCTGAAATCAGAGAGAGGGTCTCATGTAGTGTATGCTGCTCTTAAATTTGTATAGAGTAGAGGATACTCTTTCACTGGAATTGTAATGCTTACTTTTCGTTTCTATTGACAAAACTAGTATGCTAGAATGATCTATGTTGGGTGGCAGGTTCTCTTCAACATATGTGTTCACAAAACAGGAGTAGAAATTAACTAATGATAGGATGAAATCACCTATATAAGATTAAGAAGACTCATACAAATTTGTTTAACCTAACAGCAAAACATAAACTACTAAAGAATTTTGAAAAAATTACCAATATATTAATCTGTAAAGTATAATAGATGCTAAAAAGGTTTCAATGTGCTTTTGATAACAGAAGTTGTCTTGGTGCTGATCCAAGACACAGTATTTTCTTGCATTAAAGAAATATAGTATAGAGAAGTACCTTATAGAAAAAAAAAAACAATGAAAGGAAGAGGACAGTAAGCATTTTTGATGGTTAAGATAAATTATAGAACAAAAAAAAATCAAGGTAGCTGACCAAAAGTGGCATGGACAGTTCTTTCTCTTTGTCTTACAGTGACCCACCTTCTTTATCACGTTTACCTTTGATTAGGTTCTCCTGTCCAGCACAGTTGAATTGGGTCCTTCCCTTTATTACCTTTTGTCTCTTAGTTTGCTCTATGCTCGCTGGAACACTTTCTGAGCTTTCTTGAAAAAGAAGAGCTTCTAACTGTACTGATATTAGGGTCTTTCAAAACTAGGGCTCTACTTCCTCACACCTAAACTATACAGGGTTCATTCTGGTCTTAGGAAGAATAGATTTTCTTTGAGCAATTATAGAAATTTCAGAAATTATAGAAATTTCTATCTTCATGAAAGGACAAAATTCATTTGGGGTATACTATGGATGAGATAGCTGATAGCATATCAAGCCATTATTTTAATATGTAAATATTTTCAGTAGCAGATTAGTCAATGAACAAAAAGAGAATCATATATCATTTGGAAGTTTTTAATAAATATGTATACATATAGTCTCCTTAAAATTATCATATAAAATCACATTTACTTTACTTAACTTAAAGTGTGTGTAAATGTTCCTCATATGGAAAATAACATAGAAACCAGTGATTTGTATTTTCATGAAAAAAATGCAGAAGAATCTCCTTGCCTATTTATGTTTAGACAGGAGCAATGCAGTATTTCTTACTGATTCATTTTCCCCAATAATAGATTCCCTGTAATGATCTACTTGGATAATTCTGGATTATGAGTCAGTTTGAAATGAGGACATGATAAAAATAAAATCCTACTAAAACTAAAAATATTGAGTATCAAGAGATGCACCACATTTTATTCAGAAATAATACTTACATGCATTTTAGTGTGTGCATGTCAAGCACATACCACAAACATCTATTAAAAGTTTTAAACGAGCCAAACTAAGAAATGGAAGGTTACTTATATTTAGACATTTTTCACTGAGATTTTAGTTATCAAAATGGTATAAGTTATTTCTAGTAATTTATAGAATTCAAGCATTCCAGGAACACATGGTATATAAAATGTGATGTGGAAGAATTCACTATGAGTTAAAAATCACTCTTTAATGCCCGAAATAGGTAAGTTTACCATTTTAAAGTCAAGCCAAAACAATTCCAATAAAGGACATTCAAAGTGCTTTAGACTGTAAAGGTGTATGAGCTTTAACTGAAGAAAATACATTTAGCTCTACGCCTGATAAATAAAACAGAACAGTATTCTTGGAGAAAGATACTTAGGGTTGTAAGGTCCTTGCCTAGTGCCAAAGTTCCACCAGAATCTTGACATTTCACAACAAATAACAGCAGTCACAATGAAAAAGAAAATCCCATTCTTTAATTTTCCCTCTAGTGAGATAAGCCAAGGAATACATAAATTACACATGGCCTTTTCAAACTCTATTAAAGTTCTCATCTCAATTAACCAGTTTCCCTTTTGGTTGAAAAATATAATTTATTTACAGAGATAATCAATTTCCCATTATTAACTAACAATGGATCCCATTTAATATTATAATACAGTTTGTAAGCAAATCTAAAAACATTTTACTTTCAATAACAAGTAAGCCATTAAAAGCAGTTTAGAAGAATAAATATAGGAATGCATTCAGGTATTTGACTGCTTCAGGGTAATGAATTTGAGATGGACTAGGGAATATAGGGGTAGTTAGAAAGATGGGAATGTATAGCAGAAATGATGCAAACACCAATAAAATAAATCCTTAAAAAACAACTTATGGCCGGGCAGTGGTGGCACACGCCTTTAATCCCAGCATTTGGGAGACAGAGGCAGGTGGATTTCTGAGTTCGAGGCCAGCCTGGTCTACAGAGTGAGTTCCAGGACAGCCAGGGCTATACAGAGAAGCCGTGTCTTGAAAAACCAAAAACAAACAAACAAACAAAAACTTATACTACTTCCATAAATTACACATTACTTTGTAAAAAAAAATACAAAAGATTTTTAATTTTTACACTTGAGTATCTGTGAATACATCTTCAGTGTTCATGTCCAGCTTGTAAGTTTGACTTTAGAAATATTGCTGATATTTAATTATGTATGTATTTCCCACCAGAAACTTAAACTATTATTTTTGCAGTAAAGTTTTTTTTCCTTTAGATGATACTTTTAAAGCTAATTTAAAAGATCTGTGCTTTAAAGTATCAATAAATAGTAAGCTTGAAAAAAGAAACATCAAAATAAGAAAATTATATTAAAATTCTAAAATGTTCATCCTAAAATTTGAAATCTAGTACAAGGTAATATATGCTAAAATATTCATTGAACTTTTTTTTGTGTCTTACAAAGCCATATTTAAGTTCATATCTTGGCAAATCTCCAACAATATTTTGATATCTATTTGATAAAACAGTTCTTTCAACACTGAGGTGATAATACAAGTCATTTGAAATTGGTTTGTATATTATTGCCCTGGGGGATAAAAACAAATAATATAAATTACAAATATTTTATTTGGAAATTTCCAAAGTTTGGGCAAAGTTGTGGAAAAAACTTTTTATTAAAGTGTCATTTCATGAAAATTTCACATTGTTTTCCTTCCTGAATTAAAATTTCAGTTGCTAATTTTGAAATTTTTAATTGATAAGAACCCTTTTAATTTCATTTTATCTAAATAATGTGTTTGTTGTACTAGCTTAATTTATTAAATTGGTTTTTGTAAATTTGCTTTAATCTTATTTTATTATTTTTATATATTCTTATATGTAGGTATATATTGCTTCTTGTTATGGAAAGGTTTTATTACTTTAGTTCAACTGTTTGGAGGTCACATATCAAATATCCTGCACATTAGATATTTAGATTACTATTCCTTACGATAGCAAATTATAGTTAAGAAGCAGCAACAAAGTAGTTTTGTTTGAAGTCAATACAACATGAGTAAATGTACTAAAGGGCTGCAGCATTAGGAAGATTGAGTATTATTGCTTTAGAATGTGTGTGGTATATATTCCTACAAAATCAAAAAGATTGAATATATTTTTGAAAAAACTTTATTTTAAAAAAATTCTTCATGTAACACCCCACATCATAGACAGACATTTATTAAGTTTAAAAAGAATGTGAATGTGGACTTGTCAACTTATTCAAATCATATCCTATTCAATAAATAGATTTATATTTATTTAAATGTCCAGGTAAATTCCAAGTAAATATCAGTGTTGCTCAATAATGATAAGTATGCCAGTTCAGTAAAATAAGTATATCCATACACTTCATAAAAATTAAGAAAATTATTTTATCCCCAAATAACTATAGTGACAGTTATTGATATTTTTGAGAGATAATCCACAAACACTGATAATTAGAGCAATCAAATTGGTTATTAGTCAAATACAATGTTAATTACAATTATATACTTGCTTATATGTCAGTGACATTTACAAATAGAGCCTTGTTTTCTAACCAAAAAGGAAATGATACACTAATAGCTTGATTAAGAAAGTAGGATATTTCTCTGTTTGGAATGCTCCAATAACTTAAAAGCCTTAGGCATCTTATCTACTCTCTAACCACCTAGTTTTTCATCTCTAACTGGATTGCATGACTTCTCAAAAGAAATCCAGCACTGAATTTTCCTTGCTATGGCCTGCCCAAAAGAATTCTTTACTTAGTCAAAATTGTACATAATAGTGCATCAATGAAATAAAAAATAAGAAATATTTTAGGAAAATATTACATTGTTAATGTCTGACTTCTAATCATACAATTTATTAAAAGAATGGTGAGACTTAGTGCCTTAAGTAGGTTATACATAACTGCCTTCTTCTACGGCTATTACACAAATTTCTTTTGACAGAGCTCTGTGTGAACAAACAGAAGATATTATCTCAAAGACTATCCCATCTATGCTTGTATCATGGGCCAAAAAAAAAAATGCTTAAAAATTCTCATTCTAGCCAATAAGTCCAGATTTATTTTCTCCCATTATATAATTTCCATTCCTTAAGAACTTACATAAAATTTAACAGTATCTTATGTCTTCCCATGTAAAACTAATGGTATCTAATGACTAATTCTTGATGACTCAATGTATCAGGGAGGAAAAACCTTATAAGAAGTAGTTCACTTTTTTTGTCTATTATTGACAGTTTAATTATGTTTTAGTGAGAGCGTGGGAACATTTCTCTAAATATTTTCTTTCCTGGAAAACCAAAGCATCTACCTTGATTAATAAAAATCCTTCAAAATCTTTTCATTCTGTTCAGGATGAGAGAGAGCTTAACGTTTATATTTTAAATCAATCATAAATTACACGTTAATCCCGACTTAAATACAAACTGATTGCTCAGCTAAAAGTGTGCTCCTGTCAAAAGAAAATTATTCAAGAAGTGAAGATGACTCAGTAAGTGAAGAGCTTGTCATGCAGGTGGGAGGACCTTTAAGTCTGAATTCTCAGAACCAAGGTGATGTTGAATGCAGTAGCAACCCCACCTCTTCGCTGGCAAAATGGGGGCCAGTGACTTGAGGTTTCATAGAAGCTCCTCTGGCGTAGGAAGAGCTGAAAAGTTGATCCTGTCTTAAACATGGTGGAAATCTGGGACTAACACATGAGGTTGTCTTCTGATTTCCACACATGTATGCCTGAACTCACATACAAAAACCTATATGCTCAGTTTCAAAAATAAAAAAAAAAATGTATTTTCTTCTTCAGATATAAATATTTATTAAATGTTCTATGGTTTTCAGAAAGAAAATTATGTATTTTGAGAAATTAACAGAAAATGTACTAAATTCCTGAATAGAACATTAAAAAGGTTTTTCGAGACAGGGTTTCTCTGTATAGCACTGGCTGTCCTGGAGCTCAATTTTGTACACCAGGCTGGCCTCAAACTCAGAAATCCTCCCGCCCCTACCTCCCAAGTGCTGGGATTAAAGGTGTGCACCATCACCTCCCAGCAAGATATTTTTCTTAGTACTGTAGATACTCTATATACTACTCAGTATATAGAGATGATCTTTCTGCCAATTTTTTGTAACATCTTAACATTTTCATTGAGAAATTCCAGACAAGTCCCTTAGTGAGACTAAAGTTCTTTCCTAACAAGCTCAGCATGCTAAGTGGTCCAACAGAATTTTTCTAGAATGTAATAAGAAGAGTGAATGGAATTACTTGTTCGAACTGATTTTTATTCAATGATCATTCATTTCAAGTGACAAATTTAGCCTTACTTTATCCATGTATCCATATACATTATTCAATATGCAGTTTCTTTCTCATTCAATACTTTGACTAGTATTGCAAAGATCTTTCCATATATCATTAACCTTAATTATAACTAGGAAAAAATCCAATAAGTCATGTTCCAAGTCTCCTATGATGTTTAGTTCCACATCAGATTTTGTACAATCACTATTCTTCCTTCTCTCTTGCTTTCCTTCACATTTATCTAGGAGTCATTCACTCTTAGAGCAGGACACTGAGAATCAGTAAAACAGAATCACAGTACTACTGATGATGTGGTGACCTCAAATGCCTTAGTCACTGCAGTTGTTTTTACAGAAATTCCTAGCAGCACAGACAATCAAGCTATTTTATCTACACAGATCAACCAAGAATGTCTCTCAAACATGAAATTCATGAAATGCTGCATTTCTCTCTCTTACCAGTTTCCAAAGGAGTATGAGGAAAAAAACATCCATTATTGCATATGGTTATTAGACTATTGGCTCCTAATGGCATTATGAATATAAAGTTCAGTGTTGTTTTAGCAAAATGTTTTATGCATGTTATTTTAAGAACTGTTCAAAACAAAACATTAAAATTCTAAAGTTAAAAATAATAATATTATGGCTCATTACATTCTATATTGTGGCAGTCTGAACTATGAGTAACTATACTGTCATTCTGTCAACTTGCTTTGAAAGATCTACTCTAATGTTTTACATGATGTAATTTATTTCACAGATTTAACTTCACCAATGTGTTCAGTTGGAAAGTGTATTGGAAATGTTTAAAAATGTTTCCACTATCATTTGTGAAATAATGGAACTGAAAAGTAATCAATTAATGTACCACCAAAAAAATTTCACTACTATTAATACTTAGTTTTCTTTGGTTTTGCGACAAGGTCTCTCTATATAGTCTTGGCTGTCCTGGACAAGTCAACAAGGCTGGACTTGAACTCACAGAGATACTCCTGCTTCTGTTCCTGTGGGCTACAGCAAAAGTTATCCACCACCCACACCCAGCTTACTAGTAATAATTTTGATCAAATACAAGATGAAAAAAAACCACTCTTTATCTTATAGTCATTTCTCAGTGTGTATAGTACATTCTTAATTGTCCTCTGAGGCAGAATTTTAAAAATGCTTTTTTCAATACCAGGGGAAACTTGTAGAAACATTTATTAAAAAAATGTTTCTTTTATGAGGAAAACATTGATAAAATCAATAGCAAGAGAAAGTGCTACAAATAGCATTCTATTAGAGCAGTTCTATAATTATATCATAGCTCTCCTGCAGGCCTGTGCTGTCATTATGATATCATCTTTACAAAGCCACTTCTAGGAAGATTTGTTTATAGCACCACCTTTAGCTTTCCTTCCCCCTTCCCACATCTGTGGAGCCCATAGACCATATCCTCCTAACCTCCCTCTCTACCCCAACTTATCTTATCCCTGCTCGAATTTCTGGCAGACTGGCCCTGCTAAGCAGGCCACCTCTCTCTTTGATATGCCAATCCCAGCCCCGAAATCTCAGTATCCTCCCCAGGATTGCAATGGAAAGCCAGCTTCAGCTTTCCTCTCCCCACACTACCCCTGTATCTCCTGTGAATCCTGAACACCTTACCCTCCTAACATGCCTCCCCAAATTATTGCTTTGTCTTGAGTCCAGAACTCCCATCAGATACCCATGCTAACAGGAGATCCCTCCTCCTAGGGCAACAAGCAGGGTGAAGGCAGACCCACATGTCCCCTACTGCTCCTGAGACCCTTCAACCAAGGTTTGTTTGCTTTTTTAACGTGAAGTTCTTAACACTCTCTTTTGTTGTTGTTCTGTATATTTAATGCCTTGATTATTATGTGGCAAGGGCTCTTATTTTCTGGTCAAATCTGTTCTGTATGCTTCTTGTACCATAATAGGCATCTACTTGTTTAGGTTAGAAAACTTTACTTATTGATTTTGTTTAAAAATTTTTCTGGGTCTCAACCACCAACCAAGGACTGCACATGGTGGGTCTGATTGTTCTGGCAGCACGTGTATAGTAG
>NC_045030.1:84532066-84532511 GCF_008632895.1 Mastomys coucha | reverse complement strand
CTGAACCTGTAAGCCAGCCCCAATTAACTGTTATCCTTTATAAGAAGACTTGCCTTGGTCATGGTGTCCATTCACAGCAGTAAAACCCTAACTAAGACAGGAGAAGACAGGAGATAAGCCCAGAGGGCCAGGAGAATGAATGGAAATATGCAGCTGTGGGAGTGGGGAACAGGGGAAAACTTCTAGAAAGTCCTAGAGACTTGGGTTGTGAGAGGCTCACAGGACTCAGTGGGGATGACCTCAGCCAAAATGCCCAACAGTAGGGAGATGGAACCTGAAGAGACCACCTTCAGTGTAGACAGGGTCTCCAGTGGAGGGATGGGATCAACAACCTACCTCCAAATTTTCTGACCCAGAATTGTTACTGTCTAAAAGATATGCAGGGACAAAAATGGAGCAGAGACTGAAGGAATGGCCCACCATCCAGTGACTGGCCCAACTTGGG
>NC_045030.1:84517577-84531703 GCF_008632895.1 Mastomys coucha | reverse complement strand
CAACCAAAGTGCACATATGTAGCAGAGGACTGCCTTGTCTAGCCTCAGTTGGAGAGGATGCAACTAATCCTGTAGACTTGATGCCCCAGGGAAGGGTGAAGTAGAAACTTAAGGGTTCGTTGGAAAGTCAGTTGTGTTCGATGGTGTTTTGCTGGGGCAAACACATGAAGGAACATTTAGCTGAAGTGAACACAGGAGAGAGGATATTCTGCTAAAGAAAGCACATGAAAGAAAATTTAATAAACGATTCTTTGCTAACAACACACACACACACAAAAAGAAAAAAGCATTTGAGAAAATCCAACACCTCTTCATGATAAAAGTCTTGGAGAGATTAGCAATATAGTGGACCATATCTAAACATAATAAAGGCAATTTACAGCAATCTATAGCCAACATAGAATTAAATGGAAACCTACAGCAATCCAACTATAATCAGGAACAAGTAAAGGTTGTCCATTCTTTCCATATCTATTGAATATAGTACTTGAAATTCTAGGTAGAGTGAAAAAGCTGAAGGAGATTGAAGGGATAAAAATTGTCTGTCCTTTTGCCTAGGGCCTTCCAGGGCAGAACTGCAACACCTGAGTTCCAAGGAATGAATGTGTGGCTGCTGCTGCATGAGCTAGCTTTGCTCTTCCAAAGATAATTTGTTTGATTTTTGTTTAAAGGTTTGTTTGTTTGTTTCTCATACTGGAAATAATTCAATATCAAGTGTCTATTCATATGAGCAAAAAAATTAATATATAGGAATGATTACAATTATAATATACTTTAAAGAACTTACTGGTAAAGAGGTAAAGAGCCTAAAAAGATTCTTATTCCATTAAAAAGTAATATTTGTTCCACATTGATAATAATTGGAAAATTGCATTAGCATATATGTTACTTGGCATCTATAAATCATTAGACCAAATATTTGCTTTATAAGATTTTTAAATATATTCCATATCTAAATACATATATATATGTACATATCTAAGCACATATATATATGTACATATATATATGCTATGGATTTTGTGTTTTGGTCAGGGTTTCTATTCCTGCACAAACATCATGATCAAGAAGCAAGTTGGGGAGGAAAGGGTTTATTCACCTTACACTGCCATGTTGCTGTTCATCACCAAAGTCAGGACTGGAACTCAAGCAGGCCAGGAAGCAGGAGCTGATGCAGAGGCCATGGAGGATGCTACTTACTGGTTTGCTTCCCCTGGCTTGCTTCCTCTGGCTTGCTCAGCTTGCTTTCTTATGGAACCCGAGACTACCAGCCCAGAGATGGCACCACCCACAATAGGCCCTCCTACCTTGATCACTAATTGAGAAAATGCCTTACAGCTGAATCTCATGGAAGCATTTCCTCGAGGGAGGCTCCTTTCTCTGTGATAACTCCAGTTTGTGTCAAGTTGACGTGCAAAACCTACCAGTTCAATTGAGCCCTTGTGGACACACAAACACATCACTATTAAGCCTCAACCATTACTTTCTTATTCATCCCCAAGACCTACGTATTAAAAATTTCAATTCTTTTAAAATATCCTATATCTTTTAAAATTCAAAGTCTTTTTACAATTCAAAGTCTCTTAACTGTGGGCTCCAATAAAATAGTCTTACTTCAAGACGGAAAAATATCAGGGCACAGTCACAATCAAAACCAAACTCAAACTCTAACCATGTAATGTCTAGGCTCCTCTAAAGGGCTGACGTCACTTCTCCAGCTCTGCCCTCTGTAGCACTCTAAGCTCAGGTTGATCCAATCCACTGACGCTGCTGTTCTTGGTGATCATCCCATAGTAGTGGTATCTCCAATACACTGGGGTCTTCGGCTGCAACTAGGCTTCACTAACAGCCACTCATAAACTGTCTTCATGGTGCCAAGCCTCAAATCCTTTGCATGACCCCTTCAGTCTTGGGCTGTCAACTGCAACTGAGGCTGCACCTTCACCAATGGTCGTCCATGGCCTCTCACAGTGTCAAGCCTCAGCTGCTTTTCATGACCCTTTCACGCCTTCAAAACTAATACCACCTGGGTGACTCTTACACATTACCAAGTACATCTGAGGCCCTAGGTACAATCTTGGATATCTCTGGAACACAGCTTCTTTGTGCTCTCAGAAAACACTCCCTAGAAGATTTCACTTCGGTGATGCTAGTCTCTTCTTAATCACATGAATTTCTTAGCTCCAGCTGACCAGCATCTATTGTCTCAATAACACAAAGGTTTCGTTTTAGTAGTTCTGGTATCCTGTTAATCACAGCTGATTCTTCAGCCCCAACTAACCAAAAACCACAGAATCTTTATAATCACAAAAGCAATGGCCCTGATAAAAGTCTTTAAGCATCTCTCTGAAATTTCACAAGCCAAGACTCCATCTTCTGTTCTGTTCTCAACATTATCTTCCATGCTCCTACAGAACATCCCACCCAATGGCTCTTCTACCCACAGTTCAAAAGTCCTTCCACAGTCCTCCCAAAACATCGTCAGGTTGTCACAGGAATACCCCGCTATGCTGGTACCACTATGCTTCTGTCTTGGTTAGAGTTTTACTGCTGTGAACAGACATCATGACCAAGGCGAGTCCTATAAAGGACAACTTTTAATTTGGACTGACTTACAGGCTCAGAGTTTCAGTCCACAATTATCAAGGCAGGAACATGGCAGCATCCAGTCAGGCATGGTTCAGAAAGTGGTGAGAGTTCTACATCTTCATCAAAAGGCTGGCTACCAGAATACTGACGCCCAGGCAGCTAGGATGAGAGTCTTAAAACCCACACCCACAGTGACACACCTACTCCAGCAGGGTCACTCCTTCTAATCATGCCACTGTCTGGGCCCAACATATAGAAACTATCACAGCTTGCTTTTAGTGATTATACAGATGACACTTTAAAAGGACAAGGAGCCTATGTTTTATATGTATATTTCTAAAAGCTCCACAAAAGTGGGCAGGGAACCCATCTTGGATGTAAAAGTCAACAGTTTAAACTTACTACAAGTTTTTAATAGATATTTCTCTGTCATTGACTATTTGGCTGACACTAAGGCCTATTTTAATTTGGATGACAGTTCATTGGATGGACTATGAAAAAAATCAAAGCTGCAGTCTTCATGGGTAACTTTAGAACCCAGTTAGAGTATCCTTGCCCTAAATGGGTATCCTTAAACAAGATTAGGGTTCAATATTAACTGATCTCATATATATGTATATATACATATACATATATATGCATATTACATATATTAGCATGTGAAGGGTTGAAATATTCTGAGAATGGAAAGTAATACAACTTGAGAGAAAATAAATGTAGTTAGGCTATAGTGGAGGGAAATATTAGGAATAAGGTCCTTGAGGATGGAGTCTAGTCAACAGAAATTTGGAATAGATGGGACATGAATAGTTTGGAGACAAAAATGGAAGAATGAGATAGAAATGTGTAAAAAGGGGTGGGTGCACTCCTTCACCTGAGTTTCCTTGCTTTAAAAATGAATAGTAAATAAATCTAAAGTAATTGAACAAGGAAAGACCTTAATACTGAACTGCTTGCACCTCTGTCTCTAGAAAACTCTTAACAGGAAAAAGTTGCATATGAGGAAAGTCAGAAACAGCCATGGTTGTTATTGGTAAAAGGCAACACCCATAAAATTTCTTACTCCTAATGAACCCTTTGGTTTTTATATATTTCTTATTTTTAGCCTAAAGAGAAAATGGAAAGACTTCATATATTTTTTATTAGGATGGATTTTTATGTGATAATAAATTTCTAAGGTTATTAAAGTATACTTATGTTAACAAAACCTGACTTTAAAAAAAACATATAACTAACCTCTTGGTCTAAAGTTTTATTTTGATGTTAGGGAGCTTCAATTTAAAATTTTAAGGCTCAAATTTACCATGGATAAAAATGTAAAATCCATTCTTATAAATGCTACTAACTTGTAGCTGTTAAAAGATAATTACAAGATAATGATCAGTCACCTTATAGATGATCTAATACTTGAATGTTTTCAGAACTAAGTTTGTGGTTATGCTCAGTGTAAATTTAATTCATTTACAAGGGCAAGCTTTATTTCAATTCCTGTATATGTTTTCTAGTTAGTTAATTGATTAGCTTTACTTTTGAACCAGAGTTTCTCCTCCATCTTCTCTTCCAAATCCTTCCTCCCCCAATTCCACTCCCCCACTCACCCCCTCCCCTTCTGAGGCCTCTCACGGATATCAACCAACTTTGGGATACCAAGTTGCAGTAAGACTAGGCACATCTCCTATTGAGACTAGAAGAGGCAGCCCAGTAAATGGAAAGTGTCCCAAAAGCAGCTAACAGTGTCAGATACAGTCCTGTGAGTGCTGTTAGAGTCCCACATGAAGGTCAAGTTGCAAGACTGTTATATATGTACAGAGAGCCTAGGTCAGTCTCATGAAAGCTCACTGGTCAGCAATTCAACCTCTGTGGGCTCCTATGTGTTCAGGTTAGTTGATTCTGTAGGCTCCTTCAATCCTTACCCCCACATTCCACACTCCCCCAGCTCCACCTAATGTTAGGCAGTGAGTCTCTGTATCTGTTTTCAATAGTTGCTGGGTGGATATTGAGTTGCTCTAATGATGGTTCCTGCCTACAAGTATACTGAATATCACCCTCTCATAGTATGGGTCTCAAGCTAGATTAGTCGCTGGTTGGCTATTCCCTCAATTTCTGCCCCATCTTTACCCCTGCACATCTTGTAGGCAGGACAAATTTCAGGTCAAAGCTTTTGTGGCTGTTTTGGTGCCCTAGTCCCAACATTGGAAGTCTTGCTTGTTTTCAGAAGATGAACTGTTTGAGCTCTGTATCCCCTATTTCTACCAGTCTTCTCTAGAGTCACCCTGATAGATTCACCCCACCCCAAGTTTCCATTGTTCTTGGTTTCTAGCTCATCCAGGACATGACCCTGCCTCCCAGTTCCAGTTGTCTCTCCCAGTACTCCTTTGCCACCTTATCCTTCCTGTTCCCATCCCCATCCCCACCTTGATCCCATACCTGCCAAGTCTCTACCTGTCCACCCATGATATTTATTCTATTTCCTCTTCTCAGGATCCATGTGCCCCACCCTTGTTGGGACCTCCTTGTTACTTAGCATCTTTCAGACTGTGGATTTTAGCATGCTTATTCTTTACTTTACAGCTAAATACCTACTTTTAAGTGAGTGTAATGTCATTCCTGGTCTGGGTTACATCACTCATGATGATCTTTTCTAATTCCATCCATTTTCCTGAAAATTGTATTATGTCATTGTTTTTAATATCTGAGTAATACGCCATTGTGTAAATGTACTGCATTTTCTGTGAAGATGATCTGCTGAGACATCTGCCACCCCATTGATTGCCAGCTGTGATTCAACTGACCTGGCTGCCTAGGCAGGTGTCACCTTCCTCCCTCACTGTTCCATAAGGGTAAACTGGAATCAAGAAAATTTTAAAATATTTCTTCTAGATAATACAATGGCCAAATAATATGAAAATAATTACATGGTTTTCAAATTTCCTTGGGGGCCAAGTCAAACATTACATGGAGGAGAGAGAGAGAGAGAGAGAGAGAGAGAGAGGAGTGAGAGGGAGAGAGGAGGAGAGGGAGAGATGAGGGAGAAGGAGAGGGAGAGCACTTGCAACACATAGCAGAGCCAGAAGGAATGGAGGACATCAGGAGAATAAGGCCCCCTAAGTTAACTGAGCAAAGAGAACTCACAGAGACTAAAACAGGAATAACAGCCTGTACAATTCTGCAATATATCCTCTGTATATATATTATAGCTATTAGCTCAGTATTTTTATGGGACTCCTAAGCATATGAACATGTGTGTCTCTGGCTCGTGTGCCTGCTCTTAGAACTCCTTCTACTGGGTTGCCTTGTCTAGGTTAAATATGATGGTTATTCTGTCTTATATTGTCATGATTGGTTCTTATCTTTTCGAAGCCTGTACTTTTCTAATGATTGACAACAGAAGTGGAAGTAGATACAGAGGATAGTAGAGATGTAAAGGAACTGGAAGGAGTAGAGAAAAGAGCAATTATGATCAGGATATTTTATATGAGAAAAGCCTGTTTTCAATAAAGGGGTGGGAGAATGAAAACAAGAAATATCTCTTAAGTCCACGCTTTCCATTTATCTATTTCTCACACTATCTGTTTGCTTTTGGTTTAAGTGCTAAAGGCAACAGTGAGATTTATTTTGTATTAGAAGTGGGTTTTGTTAGCATCCAGAACCTGCGGCGATACATGGGCGGGTCCACAGGCCTGTTGCCAGGGCAATGGCCACCATATTCCCAGAATCCATTGGGTTCAGCTCCCACCTTTACCTGGACTGCTGTGTCACAACCTATATATATATATACATATATATATATGTATATATATATGTATATATATATATATACATATATGGGTACTTTCCTCCATCTTGCTCTCTTCTTCTCTCTCTCTCCCCTCTCTTTCTGCACCACTATCTCGTACTCCCTCTCAATTAAACCTCTTACACATGGAGCTGTCTCCCGACACCGCTCAAACACATCATTTTGGTGCCGAAACCCGGGATGATGCCAATTTGGATTGGTTCTTGGCATCCAGCTATCCACTGCTGCTCCGTGCTTCCTGCCGAGGCTGCTGCTCTGCAGCAGCTGCTGCTCGTGGCGTGGAGTGGCCCCTCACCGCCGTGGCTGGGACCTCCACCAAGGATGCTATCAGCGTGTCCTGGGCACTATCGATACATGAGTTCACAGCCCCCTCACCTGGCAACTGCTCACCACTTCTCGCTAGAAACACTGGACACCGCGGACCGACAGCCAACCACCGCTAGACCACGTGAGCTGTACCCCACTCAGGCACCATTCAGTTCCATGTTTTCCATTTACCAGGTCACAATAACCAGCCACACAGACACCGACCTATTAATTAATAGGATCAGTCAGGGGGAGGACCTCCAACTTTCCAGATAGGGTCTGGCCAACCCTCCCTGGAAACTACGGAGTATAGCCCCCCCTTGGCATACGTGTTAGGACGTTCTGCCACTGGGTGCCCCTTCCCTCGGAAGTAACTCTCACTCCTAATAATCTCTTCACCAGGCTCTCTTCAGCCTGGTGAGAGATTATTAGGGTACTTTCCTCCATCTTGCTCTCTTCTTCTCTCTCTCTCCCCTCTCTTTCTGCGCCGCTATCTCCCACTCCCTCTCAATTAAACTTCTTACACATGGAACTGTCTAGGCCTGGTGTGATACTTGCAGATGTCCCGCCTCCGCTTAAACACATCAGGTTTTATCTACAAGCTTTATTTCGGATTCACAGAAGACTTTGCCACAGTTAATAGAGGTGTGAGTTTATTTACTCTTGGTTTTTGATTATATATAAAACATTTATTTTCTCAGTTATGGACATGAGTTACTTGATTTTGAGAAATGCAGTCTTTTTTAGTGGGTTTATTATTTTCCTTTGATGCCATCAGATTTTCATTTATATTATCAGTAGCCTTTTAAGCATATGGCCAGGCTTAAGGAAACTATTTGTTTTACTATTATTATACATTATAATCCACATATGTATAAAAAGATGAAAATGAAAGTGATGGAATGCTACCACTCTCTAGAAATAACAAAAAATTATAATATATTCTTACAAGAATTTTTTATTGAAATATAATTTAATCAATGGCCCCAAGATAATGTCATTTAGTATCTCTGAAGCAGGTAAGTAAAACAAAGTAGGAACCTCGCTCCTAAAGCTTTTATTCAAAAAGACAGCATTCTTAAACTTAAAATTGAGAAGGCATTGAATATCCTATGCCAGTGTTTTTCTTCTATTAGATGAATGAACACCAGGACTTGTTAGCATTGTATGTAGAAGAGGAATGAATGTATTGCAATGTTTGACTCATAAAATTTTAAAATTTATTCTGTTAGAATAAGTTCACAAACATGGTAGCTTCTCTCGACACAAACTATTTGTAAACTCCATGGGTAACTTCTCTTTCCATTCAATGTATAACTCTACTAACAGGAAACCACATTTCTTTTTAATGTAAATACTTAATAGGAAATGCAATTTCAGGTACCTTTCACAGGGCTAAATGTGGAAGGCTTGATGGAGTGACACTACAGGTTATATAGGTCATAAAATAGGAAAAGGAACTTTGTCCCTGTGGACCAAGTAACAGTTTATAAAAGGCAGCAAAAGGGCGGGAGATGTAATTGAGTTGGTAAGGTGCTTGCCTACCATGAATTCTTCAATTTGATCCCCAGTGCCAGGATGATGAATATCTGTAAGCCCAACATTTGAGAGGCAAACTATGGCAGAAGGATAGAGTATGGTTACAGGAGTGTTTGTCTGGAAACAAAGTATGAAAACATACTTAAATTCTATCCATAGAAGTTTCTTTTTAATTTTAATCTGGAATGTGTGAATTTGGGTGATATATGTATATCAGATTGAGTTTCAAAGCAATAATAAGAGATTTTTAACACTACACTTACATTGTAGATATAAAGAAAGTGAGACTCTCCTAATAGCTGAGATGTCTGTAAGGTTTTTTTTGTAGGGGGAGGGGAATTGAGAAATTTCAGCAATGAGTCATCCATGCTCCTGCAAATAATCCTAATAGAACTCTTTGGCTCCATGAAAAGAGGAGAAGGAGGAGGAGCAGGAGGAGGAGGAGGAGGAGGAAGAGAAGAAGGAGGAAGAGGAAGGAAGGAAAGGAAGCAAGCGAAAGTGTCATGTATTTGGTATGATAAATATAGGCTGATACAGAAATGCTGAGCTTCAAATGATATGACAGAAACCTAATTATACATAAGTCTTGGAAGCATAAAAAACGTGGTAATGAAGATTACAGAGAAAAAAGGAAAGGCAGAAGAAGGAGAAATAAGGCATAATAAGCATGGGCACAGTCAAAGGTTGATTATCTGAAGTAAACCAAAAACCCATAAACTTCACTTGGAAATTTCTTAAACTCAAGATATGAGTGCTATTTCAAGTGATTACATTGTTTAAACTAGGTAAACTTCCATGGCAGCCAAATTAAGAATCTATTATGGTACTCAAGGTTTATTTTTCTCCTGCAATTCCCATATTTTTGTGTCTGATTTTTATTCTGGATCTTGATGGACACAGGCTTAGAGGACTTTAGCCTACTCAAGTGACTCTTAGTGGGAATACTGAAATATCTATGGAAGTGTGCCAAATCCAAAAGATGGCATTGGAGAGAACATAACATTCAAGGTTGGCAAGCTCTTATTTTAAACATAATTGAAAATAAAAGCACTAAAGATTTTTATAGACCTCCAGTGGATTTATTCATATGAACTGCTGAAAATTAATGTTATTGCTCTAGATATTTTCATGCTTCATTTTGGCTGAAATTCCAATATATTTTAGCATTAGAATATCCAGTTAGTTGTTGTTAATTTTAAGTGCAATTACATAATCACAGATATATTAAATTTGAATTTCTCATTCAAACAGTCTTGACAATTATAGATGCATAATAAAATTAGAAGAAAATATCAAAACAGATCAAACCAAGTACACAAAGTTAAGTCTCTCATTTTCATATCTTATAATCAAGAACATGATGTAAGGCTACACATTTATATAATTGTAAATTAAAATTCTGAACTTAGCATAATCTTCATCAGCAGCCCAATTTTCAATTAAGATAAACCACATATTTACATGATATCAGTGTGTATTTGGGGTACTATATATTAATGCTTTATAAGCAACTTAATTATTTAGTCTTATATTATTTGATATGGATCAAAAGAGAGTTGGTATTGTGGATTTAATAATAATGGTTCTGTTGATTTGTAAAAAACACAAAATTTTCACTATATCAAGAATGTTGTAATTTGTATTTTAATTTTATTAATTTTATTATAAGAAACTTAAAAATTCCAACAATTCTTTACAGACCTTGAAAGAGCAATTCTCGACCTCAAATGGAAAAACAAAAACCTAGGACAGCTTAAACAATTCAGTCCAATAAAAGAACTTCTTGGGGTATTACCATCCCTGATTTCAAGCTATATTACAGAGCAATAGTAATAAAAAAACTGCATGGTATTGGCATAAAAACAGATAAGTTGAACAATTAAATTGATTTAAAGACCCAGAAACAAATCCTATGGACACCTGATTTTTGACAAAGAAGCCAAAACCATACAATGGGAAAAAAAGAAAGCACTTTCAACAAATGGTGCTAGTCTAACTGGATGCATGTAGAAGATTACAAATTCATCCATATTTATCATTCTGCACAAAACTCAAGTCCAAATGGATCAAAAACTTCACTAAATCTAACAGATCAGAAAGTGGGGAATAGCCTTGAATGTGTTGCTACAAGAGACAAGTTCCTCAACAGAACACCAATGGCTCAGGCTCTAAGATCAACAATAGATAAAAGGGACTTCATGACACTGAAAAGCTTCTATAAGGCAAAAGACATAGTGAATAGGCCAAAACAGCAGCCTGCTGATTGGGAAAGGATCTTAACCAATCCTACATTTGACAGAAGGCTAATATCCAAAATATATGAACAACTCAATAAATTAGATACCAGCAAACCAAATAACCCAATTAAAAAATAGGAACAGAGCTAAAGAATTCTCAATGGAGGAATCTCAAATGTCAGAGAAGCCCTTAAAGAAATGTTCAATGTCCTTAGTCATCAGGGAAATGCAAATCAAAACAACTCTGAGGTTCCATCTTATACTCATCAGAATGTCTAAGATCAAAAATACTCAAGTGACAGCACATACTGGCAAGGATATAGAGCAAGGGAATAATTCTTCCATTCCTGGTGGGAGTGCAAACTTGTGCTATCATTTTGGAAATGAATTTGGCACTTTCTCAGAAAACTGGGAATAGTTCTACCCCAAGAACTAGCTATACCACTCCTTGGCAAAAACCAAAAATCTGACCCACTAAACCACAGGGACATTTGCTTAACCATTTTCTTAGTAGCTTTATTTGTAGTAGTTGGGAACTGGAAACAACCTGCACTGGCTGGTTTTTGTGTTTCAACTTGACACAGGCTGGAGTTATCACAGAGAAGGGAGCTTCAGTTGGGGAAGTGCCTCCATGAGATCCAGCTGTGGGGCATTTTCTCAATTAATGATCAAGGGGGTAGGGCCCCTTGTGGGTGGTGCCAACCCTGGGCTGGAAGTCTTGGGTTCTATAAGAGAGCAGGCTGAGCAAGCCAGGGGAAGCAAGCCAGTAAGGAACATCCCTCCATGGCCTCTGCATCAGCTCCTACTTCCTGACCTGCTTGAGTTCCAGTCCTGACTTCCTCTGGTGATAAACAGCAATGTGGAAGTAAGCTCAATAACCCCTTTTCTCCCCAAGTTGCTTCTTGGTCAAGATGCTTGTGCAGGAATAGAAACCCTAACTAAGACAACCAAAATAACTGTCGAGAAGAATAGATAAAGACAGGGTGGTACATCTACACAATGGAATACTACTCAGCTACTAAAAGCAAAAACATCATAAATTTTGCAGGCAAATGGTTAGAACATGAGCCTATCATGCTGAGTGAGATATTCCAGAGCCAGGAAGGCACATACTTAAGTACTCACTTATAAGTGGACAGTAGTCATAAAGTGCAGGACAACTATGCTGCAATCTGCAAACTCAAAGAAACTGGGTAATAAGGTGGTCCCAAAGGAGGATGCTCAAATTTCACTTAGAAGGAGAAACTAGTCATCAGAAAGAAGGAACTGGTTAGGAAAGGGGCTAAGGAGGGGAACAGGATGGTGGTCAGATGTGGAAAGGCAGGGGCAGGAGACAGCTGGGAGTGAGAAAGGAAATGGGGGATCTCTGGTGACTAACTGGAGGCCTGTTACAGGAGAGGATACAGAGGGTCTATGGGAGTGACCCTAGCTGAGATTCCTACCAGAGGGAGGTATAGAGACTGAAGTAGCCACCTCCTGTAGCCAGGCAGGACTTCAGAGGAAGGATGGGGAAGTCAATTCACCCACAAAACCTTCAACTAAATTTGTGTGGAGCCTACAAGATGTGCAGGAATAGAGTCTGAGGGAATAGCCAACCAATGACTTCTCCAAGTTAAGATTCATCCTATATAAGAGAGCAAACCTATTATACTATATATTCTGCTATGCTTGCAGACAGAAAACTAGCATAACTGTCTCCTGAGAGGCTTCATCTAGCAGGGGATAAAGGCAGATGAAGAGACCTAGAGCCAACCATCAGGAGGAACTCCTGACGTCTTTTTGAAGAGTAGGGAATAGAAGACAAGCTGGAGGGGTCAAGGACAAAAAGACCTAAAAGGTGACTAACCTGGGACCATGCAGGGCTCACAGAGCCTGGGGCACGAGCCAGAGTACATGTAGGAGCTGGTACTCTAGAATCCCTACACATTCATGTAAAATATGCAACTTGGTTTTCATGTGGGTCTCCTAACAAGTAGATCGTGGATTATCTTAGTCTCTGTTCTCTGCAATTGTATCCCATTCCCCTTACCTGGACTGGCTTATTGGGCCTCAGGGGGAGAATAGTGCCTAGTCCTACTTGGATCAGATCCTCAGGGTGGGGTAGCACCCAAAGGCAGGTTGCTCTTTTCTGAGAAGATACAAAGGGGACAATGGAGGAGGGGGTTATAAGGGTGGGACTGGAAAGAGAAGAGGGAGGGGAGGCTCTGTTCTGGATATAAACTGAATTAAAAAAAAAAGATTAGTTTATAAAACCAAGAGGAGGAAAAGAGAAACTTGCAAATAAAAATAAATCACACACAGAAATTAAACACATCCAAAATCTATATCTCAATGAATTTTTATACAGTCATAGTAGTCATTTGGACTGGAAGCTATGTAGTTTTGTCAGGCGCCACCATCGGGGCACCAGGGAAATAATAAAGGTGGGGGCAGAAATAATAAAGGTACCTGCCAGAGCTCAGGTCCTCTGGATGGGCTGTCAGGGCTGCCTGTGCTCGTGCTCTCCACACAGCCCGCACAGTGAGCATTTGGCTGTCATGAGCCATATTCCAGTTCTTGGGGTAGTGGGAAGAGGGTCCCTGGGTCTCAGGGAGGCCAAGGACAACAGGTTCTAGCTCCTGGGCATCACAGACACCAACCACTAGACACCTCAGAAGAGCTGGGAACGAGCTAGGAGGCCCCAGGACGAAAGGAGAAAATGGGGTGGTTGGGGCATGAGTGGGCCTGGGTCGAGACAAGAGTCCTTGGTCCAGTCTCTCTGACAGAGCTGGGAGACTTTCCTGTAAGGGATTAGAAGCGGCTCTTTAGAGGAAGGCATAATCCATTTCCCCAGCAGGACAAGTCTAGATGAAAGGAAACAATCCATGGTTTTAAGGTGTATATTTTAGAAAGGAGAGAGAGAAGATAGAAAAGTAAAGGCTGGAAATGGCCACATGGAGAGAAGGGGAACAAGAGGTGAAAGTAAAGGCAAGAATAAGAGGTTGAGAGAGAGAGGAGGGGTCAAGTAGCTCCTTTTATAATGGGCTAGGCTACCTTTCTGTTCCCAGGGCCCGGACATACCTGGGTGTGGTCAGTTGACTGGGGGTGGAGTCCAGCCAGAACACTGGGAGCTTGAGGCATTGGCTAGCCACAGGATAATGGAGTTGGAGGCCTCATGGTGTCAGGCATCTATGTCTGGGGAGCATAGATTACTATTCTGTCCCTTGTAGAATTCTCTACTGGGTCCCCAGAGTAACCCTAGCTCAACAGAGAACAGACTGCTTTTCACTGTCCAACATAGTTTCACATTGTATTTTACATTTTCACTATCAAACATTTTAATGCACTTATTCAACACTGCACTTATTAACCACCAAACTTCCCAAAATTCTATGTCAGACTTAGAGAGAAAATCAATTACTTTTATGACCTCTTTCATAATTCATGTCCTTAGCTGAAATCAGTTCTTCTTCATTGCCTAATATTTAGCCTTTTTTCTCATTTCTTTCTATACTGTACCTATATATACATTTGTTCACATATATACATATATGTAGACAAATATAAGAATGAATAATGAATGTGGCTTTTTAAAAATTCTTTCTGAGATCCTGTGATCCCTTTTAATATATACTCTGATCTGATAATTTTCCCACAAATTTTATGGTTACTTAAGTTTT
>NC_045030.1:84494596-84517453 GCF_008632895.1 Mastomys coucha | reverse complement strand
GGTTTTTCGAGATAGGGTTTCTCTGTGTAACCCTAGCTGTCCTGGAACTCACTCTATAGACCAGGCTGGCCTTGAACTCAGAAATCCGTCTACCTCTGCCTCCCAAGTGCTGGGATTAAAGGTGTGTGCCACCAATGCCTGGGCTACATAAATCTTTAAAGCTGAACATACATATGAATATATATCAAATATAGATATATTGAATTTCATTATCCATTAATCTGTTGATGGACAACTAAGTTAATCCAAATTTTTTCCAATAGTCAATAAAGCAACAATAAAGTTAAGAGTATATATATATATATATATATATATATATATATATATATATATATATATTCATATATATTCACTAGAATAGCCAATGTGAAAATCAGTTTGGAGATTATTCAAAAAACTTTAAATCAAAACTAGTATATGACCCAGTGGTATATTGATATTTTAATTAGGTACATATATTAATCAGTGAGGGAACCAGGATAATGTTTTCACCTTTTTTTCCTAAAATCACCTGGACCTCCTGTTATTCTTTTTGTAAGTGGATTATTCCTTAATTGAAAGTCCACATCCTTCTTTCAAAGAAAATGGACTACCCTTGGTCACTTTGGCACATCTCCAACTCTTGATATGATAAAGCTGACAGCAGAAAACACTGTAGAGAAAGAATCATATAACAGATGATTCTTGGTGGGTAAAAAAGTTTGGGGGTTAGAGAAGTGACTCAGTGGTAATAAATTGTCACCTTGAATCAGGACTCCAAATTCTATGCTCAGATACTGAGTATTCCAAATATTGTATGAAACATATAATGAGATAAGGTAACATAATATAGTATAGTATAACATCATATACTCTGTGTGTCTGTGACCCCAGTGTTGGGAATCCCAAAATAGCAGCACCTTTGTGTTCAGTGTCCAGCTAGCCTAGACTAATCAAACTCTAGGGTCTGTGAAAGACCTTGTAGGCTAAGTTAGAAAACCTGTAGGGCATGGTCAAACTGTGTGTCATGACCACTTTGGGAGTTCTATATCAGATATCCTCTATATCAGGAATTTATATTATGATTTATATTTAGCAAAATTGAAGTTTTGAAGTAGCAATGAAATAATTTTATGGTTGTAGGTCACCACAACATGAGGAAATGTATTAACCACTATTAGATCTAGTGAGAGACTCTGTCCCAAAAATAC
Source organism: Mastomys coucha (assembly GCF_008632895.1). Lineage (NCBI taxonomy): Eukaryota > Metazoa > Chordata > Mammalia > Rodentia > Muridae > Mastomys > Mastomys coucha. The sequence goes on along the minus strand of NC_045030.1, from coordinate 84,516,263 downwards.
AAAGTAGACAGCTCCTGAGGAAAGATTCCCAAGATTGACCTCTTTTCTCTATGTATACTTTCACCATCCTGTCACACAGACAAATAGACACACATACAAGCACACAAACACACACACACACACACACACTCACTCACTCACTTGCAGACATGTGTACATGCAAGCAATGTAGCTCAGGATGATCTCTAACTCAGAGACTGTCTTGTCTCTGCCTCCTAAGTGCTTAGATTAATGGCATGCATGGTCATACCTTACAAAGGACTGAGTTTTTGAAGATACCCAATCTTAGTACATTCTCTACCAAAAAAAGAGATTAACACAAACAAAACTGAGAAATACATATAATATTTCACAAAGCAAGAGTCTGAGGTTTAGTGAGGTTTAGTGAGGTTTAGTGAGTGAGCAACAAAAACATGAATCAAAATGTTTGCAGGCAGTAGAAGAAAAATGAGCTTTGTATTTGTTCCACAAGAGACAGGAGAGACACATGTACCTTAGTAACAGGAGCAATGAAAACAAAGCATGGGTCCAATGAGCACCATTGGCAAGCATTTGTGTTTTGTAACCAGGGAGTTAGACTGTCATTTAAGTATTTTTATTTAAGAACAAACATCCTATCAAGTAAAACGCACATAAGAAGAAATGTCCTGTTAAAGAGACAAGAAGTGTTCTGTTTTAGTGAAAACATGACAAGCATTATCATGTGGCAACCCCTGTCAATCACAATATAGTTCTTTTCAACTCATTAGGGTTCCTTGTTAGAAACAATATAGAAATGATATAATGTCATGTGTGTCTACCAGCCTTCTACTTTATTGTAATGATGTTCTGAATTACATGAATGAATACTATCATTAAGAATTTAGAGACCTCTGAAAATATCCAGTTATACTTCAGTGGAATTTGGGAGTAGAATTATGTAAATTTAAAACTTAGCAAAGATTATGCTTGAGAAAAGGTAGTATCAAAGCTGCTTTGGATTCTAAAGGGGTAAAAGGACAGAAAATGCAAAGGTTTATTTTCCTAGAACACTTGGGCCTTGGATATTAGTGATACCTATCAAGCATGTTGACACAATAGAGGTAATTTTAAATCAATTTTCTCTTGCTTGTTGTTGGCCCTTAGGACATTGCCTAACCTATAAATATGTGAAAAACACTGCATTTTAATTATGATAATGGTTAGTACCCCTCTATATTACAAACACCACAAAGTAATGGCCCAAATGCTTACCAAATAATATGTACATGCTCTTAACTAATATTCCTGTAACTGTCACCACTGTATATTACCCAATTATAACAACTGTACAATAAATCAATAAAGACAATTGTTTGAAATCACCACCTTAGCACATGCTGAACATACAGTAAAGCTCTGAACAACAACCAAACATCAAACAGTGACCCTGGTATGACATATTTTGAACTTGTCTAATTTATAAAGTTCAAATATCATACCTTTAACCTTGCTTACCATCTCTGAATGATGTATCATATAAACAGTTATTGATTTTTAAGGAAGGAACATTTATCTCCAGGAAAACAGACACCTCTTTTGGAATAATAATTAGTCAGTTGCAGGCTTCTTAATGAGAGGATTGATATCACATTGTTTTCAGTTTAAATGTCAATGTGCATTCATATAAACATCCGGAAAAACAGCTTTAACTAGACCATGCTATGTAAAGGTCATGCAGATCTTGCAAATATTGCTGCATCTCCAACTAATCTAATCCAGTTCTTGAGTTCAAATATCAAATTATATCCCTCTCTGATACCCAGAATTCTGAATTTCTGATAGTCAATGAATCCTAAGAGTTTTATATATTTGTATTGTGAAGTGTTCCTCTTTAACCATATGCAATTATCAAATTGCTTTATCATAGTAATCTCTGTTAACATCAGATCTTCACTGATGAAGCATCAAACAGTTGAATCATTAGAACACTATAGCAGTATTTTATAATCTCAGTTATGCATAATTGAAGTAATATGCATGCCTGCTCTCTGTAAATATGAGAAGCAATTTGTTTATCTCCATGTTTTATTTTGCTTCCCACATTACGCTACTCACAAACTTCAACAAAAGAAATATAATAATAAAAATTTTGCTGCATAATACCACAGTTCTGTCCATCAATAGCAAGACTTCTTTATCTTAATACTACTGCTAGAAAATGAATTTCATTATGCTAATTCATTGACTAGATACATGTTCATATCATCAAGTGTACATAAGAATGAAAAAATAAACACAAGTCCAATAGGCAATCAGAAAACAGAAGTTTCCTAAAAGGTATTAAAGAGTATATTAGAAATCATAAAGTGCCTTCCTGCTAAAGGCAATAATTGAAGCTCTGCGTTGATATATTTATCTTATAGTCACATGGGTCACGTTATGTCAAGTTCTTCTGTTTATGTATCTTAAGAAAAAAATGTCATTATTTATATATTATGGGGATCTATATCATATCATATATAATATAGAAATATACATTATTTCTATATTTCATAGTGATATCAACAAATAAGCAGTAATAGGATAGCTTCAAAAGGGCTTGGCTGAAGTTACTTGGAAATCTTGAGAATACTGAGAAATAGTTCGATTCAGGGGTTTCTTGAAAGATCAACAGCATGCCTATATAAAATATGAATGTAAGAAGTATACTGGAAATTTATAATCAAAAGAAAGGGTGAAAAATCATGATATATTTTATGAAGGTCAAATTATTATTAATATAAAGGATTATGTGAAGTACTGAAACACTTTCAATCAGAGATGAAAATAAGATAAATATATGTCTAAATCCACTAGCTAAAATAAAGTTCAGTGACTTAAGATTTCTGAAACAAATAACTTCTTAATAATCAGTTAAAGGTAACTGAAAGTTACCTTTAAGGTAAGCTTTGATCAGTGGGTATGGTGGAATACAACTTTAATTCCAGCACTCTGGCAGGGACAGGGGCAGCACCAGGGACAGGGAAGGGGGCAGGAGCAGGTAGATCTCTATAAATTGAAGGCTAGCCTGGTGTGTTGCCTCCCACAAAACAAACAAACAAAATAAATAAATAAATAAAAAACTTATAGTCACATCTACCCTGATGGAGCTTCCTATACGTAATTGTGTGTTTCAAGCACCATTGATGAAAACTGTCATTGGTGATCCTAGGTCTGAGATTAGAAAGCTAGTAACAGGATGAATATGTTTCCTCTAGAAAAGATTTGGAGGTACTTAAAACATAAAACAACAACAGGAAAGCCTTCTATACAGAGAATACTTAATAAGGGTAGCCAGCCCTGGTACTAGATACTGGGTAGTTGTGTTTCTATGTCATGGCAATAAATTAGATCAACCGTGAAGCCTCATTTACAAAGCCTTCCTTGGCTTCTATAAAACTGTCTCCTACAACTCCAGTATTGAAAGAGGTTTTTGGCATTTGTTTACATTTGTTTTGTACTGTTTTGTCTTCTGAACAAAGAATAAGCTCTTATCTTCGCCCAATATAAAATTCAGGCTACCTGGGATTTCTCTTGAGCTTTTGTACAGGTTATTTGATCAGAATAATTCAATATTTGAAACAGCATAGCAAATGCTATTTTTATATATCACAGGAAATAAATATTTCCAAACTTCTGTCCATATAGAATTAAAATTTTGCCCATTGTACCTGTAACTCTATTGTGGGATTAGGTAGACAGGTCAGTGGACCTAGTGTCTAAATTTAGTTCCTTCATTGACAAACTGTGTCACCAGAATACTTAGACTTTTTGATTTTTTTTAATGGTATTGAGATGAAGATCTCTACACTTTTTGTTCTCTGAACTTTCTAATTTGAAAAGAGACTAAGGTTGAGGTTGTTGCACTGCAAACAGTTAATACTAGGTAAAATTCTAAATGCGTTTGTTTTAAATGGTCTTTTTTCTATTTAAAATAGTATATAGCATGTTTTCATTTAGCTTCTACACTCCTTTCTTTGGCATGCTGGGACTGACCACAGTTAATTGTCAACAGCAGTAGTACATGCGATTAATGTTTGAGAAGGCTGGAAATCAAAAATACCAATGTTGACATTTTGTTATTTAGGAAACGTTTTAAAGCAAAGTTAGGATATTACTGGAAAGACTCGAAAGCAAATGAGAAAGTTTGACGTTGGAAATTTAAAAGAAATAAAATGAAATATGGGAATGAGAAAGATAGACAGACTAAGGAGTAGCTCTTAAGAATTCTAGAAAAGTGCTGAAAGAACCATTAGCCACTGGTAAACATGCAACATAGTCTTCATTCATACATATTCAGTATGAACACCCAAAATTAACATTTACACATATACATATTATTTATAATCCCAAAGTACTAGCTATAGACTATTTTTGTGGTGGATTATAAAGTTAAATATTTCCTTTAAATTCACTGAAATCACCTATTGTGTACATATTGTAGAAATGTAATTGTGTATAATTGTTAAAATGGATATATAAAATTCTTTTAGGCCAATGAAATTTGAAAGACTTCAACAGGCTAGTCCAGTACTCTAACTGTGAGCTATAGCTTTACCCTGGATTTGATTAATGTATATATATCATAGTAATTACTATATATTATATATAATTATAATATACATTATATTATATTTATATATCTTCTATTTGGATCTTTTCTTTTTTCTTCTTTTATTTATCCTCCCTCTTCCATTCTCTCCTCTCCTCCATTCCCCTCCTCTGTCTTTTTTGTGATGTGTGGTCTTACTATGTTGCCTACTCTGACCTCATATCCTTGGACTTTAGTGATTTTCCAACTCAAACTTCCTGAATAACTGATCTCTATGTGTAACTTTTGTGTCTTTTGCTTTCTCAGCAAGTAATAGAATAAAAAGATCTCTTAAATAAAGAAATAAAGGAGCAATGAAATGAAATCACTTTGTGTTCTTGCTTTATTTTATAGAGGAGAGCTATATGTTGCCTTGGTATGCCTTAGACAGTGAAATGAGCCAGAAATAAATATCTATTGTTTGAATGCACTAGAAATTGAGCTTGTTATGTTATAGATTAGTTAAAAACAAACAGAACTAAAACAGCTAATAAATTGTCATAATTTCTTGTTATCTTGTAGCATTTCTTTGTTAAGTAAATATTACCCATTTATAACATACACTCATAGTTAGCTTTAGTTTATTGGCATCACTATTCAGCAGCATAAAATCCTTTTTTCGTTAATGGGTCTTGCTTTTTCTAAATAAAATTCTTACTGTACAAACCCTCCACAGACCTTTTCTGTACTTCATTGTAATTACAGTTTATTTGAGCAGCTATTTTCACAATAACTGCCACCACCTTTATGCAAGTAGCTACGAAAGCAATAGAGGGCCTAAGAGGTGATTGGCATTCTAGTCACTTGCAATGATGTGGCCTTGGTTCTTCTGAGACTACTTTAAGATTGAAATTACACAGACCAATATGACCAAACCTTTAGACAGAAGACAATGATGATTATTTAATTTCTTTTGGAATAATGATATAGGATTAAGCTAAATAGGATAATGTCATAATTTCAATTGTACTTTCTGTTACTGGAAATATGTTGTTTTGTGTTTTTTAAGGTCAAGCCAAGCAGGAACACTAATAAACAAAGAAAAGCTATCTTTCAAGTTCCTCTCTGTAGTTAAGTGGCTGTTTAAAGTTCTTAAGTAAGTTGCAAACTTAATCCAGCAGAAACACACACATACACACACATACACACACACACACACACACACACACACACACACACACACACACACACACACACACACACACACACACACACAAACAAATTTCTTCTAGCCAATATATACTTGACTTGGATACTTCCTGAACCCTGACAGAATCCATGCCTTCATGCAACATCAGAACAACTTTTTTCAAACTGTCCATCCCAGCATGTCCCTGCAAATATTTCAAAAGCTTCCTACTGACCTTAGTTTAAAGTTAAAATCCTTTCAAGTTTCAGAAATGCCCTGTCAAAATCCACCACATTTCATGGCACTTGGATCAGCTACTTTCTGAGTTCCACAGATACTGACTTCATTTAGTCTCATAGTTCACTAACTCTTCCACACCTGAAGCCCTTTGTATAGGATATGCCTCTGTAGTGAATGACCTTCTCCATTGGATTTCAAAGTTTAGAACTTCTCAGCATAGTATGCTTCAGAAAAGTCATCAGGTCACAGAGGGTAAGTACTTTGTACGGTAGCTTGTCATTTTCTTTGATTCTTGTGACATATGCCATCTTGCATTGTGCTTGAAGACCCAACAGGCGGTATTATTCTATTAATAAGAAAATACGGGCTAAGCTATGGACTCAAGAGAAAAATGGGAGTGTAAGATTTTCATGTTTGCTGGCCTAAGGATGGATAAGGAAAGATTTGGGCTTTTTCTTTCAATTTTGACCAACAAAGTTATTTTTATCTTGCAACAAAATACCCTTATGGTTCTTTACTTAGAAGTCTTCATTGTGGAAGTTGCTGCAGAAAAAAAACTTGGTATTGCAAGTATAAAAAAACTTCTGGCTTGACTTGACTCTTTTCTTGGAAAACAATTGTTTTCATGCGATGGCTTTTAAAATACTGTGTAAATATTCTTTTAGAGATCAACCATAAGTCATTCGGCAAATCAAATGCAGCCAGAATTTTGGAACTAAGTAATATATTCAGCCTAAGGAAAATTTCAAAGTAAGATACTTTGGGAGGTATCTATGTAGTCATGTACTATTTATTTATGTACTTTAGTTTCATACAGTTATACCCTATATGCAATATTTACTTTAAGATACATACCTGTTCTATAGCATATATAGTAGGAATTCATTTTTCTTTTTCAAAATTTTCAAATTCTTTCTTTTATTTATGTTATGAATTTTATTAGACTTATTAGTTATTTGTGGATGCGTATTTTGCCTGCATGTATATATCTATAGCATGTGTATGACTAGTTTACACAGAGACTAGAAAAAGTTGTAGGATCCCCTGGAACTGGAGATACAGATAGTTGTGAGCCAGCCTGTGGATATTGGGAATCAAATATAGGTTCTTTGGAAGAGCAGCTAACACTCGTAATCCCTGAGCCAACTCTCCAGGCCTTTAAATTCTGTATTTTAATTTAGTTGACAGCAAAGAAATTCTCTAAGGAATTCTGTTAAGAGATGGCATACTTTTCAGTATATGACTAAATCATAATGAATTCATCATAAAATATTCTACATCCATGAACATATACTCTTTCATTGTGAATAATCACTCGCGGTCTCTAATCCTAAATAAAGCATGCCAGACAGCTATTTATTTTACACTGACAAGTTGTCTGTGACAGTCAAAAACCAAACAATATTTTATATCAGATGTTTGTTTTCTGTTGTGATGAAGTTTTAATGCCCATTATTTTAGAAATGATTTCTTTAAAAAACAAAGCAAATGTACTTTTTGAGTCAGTGCCTCTTTTCTGAAGCATTGACATGATTTAAGTAGAAGTAGAGATTCATGCTTATTGAATAATTCCATTTCAAACTTAGAAAAGCACAATATAAAACAAACAAACAAACAAGCAAACATATCATGCTAAACCCTGTCTCAAACCTATTTATTTTCTTTGGGTACACATCAATAAATGGTTCTCTTATCTCCAACTCCAAGTTATCTGATTTTTATCACTTATTTTTAATCAAACTTTAAGATATATAGATTTTGAAATAAAAATTTTAGTTTTATTAATTTATTTCTATTTCCACTATTCTTGTACAGATCAAATCATTTAAGTGATTTGACATATCTTCCTATGATCTCTTTTATGGTGTCTTTTCTTCTTCACTAAGTCTACTAACACTGTAATCTGCACAAAGTTACCTTCTGTTCTGAGCAAAGTTCCTTTTATTTAATAATTTATTTTTACTATTTATAATTGTGTGTGTGTGTGTGTGTGTGTGTGTGTGTGTGTGTGTGTGTATGTGTGTAGGTATATGTGAATGCAGTTATCCTCATAGACCAAAGGAATAAGATACTGTGAAGTTGTAGTAATAGACAATTATCTCTTGACCTAGGTATTAGGGACTGAATTTGGGTCCTCTAGATGATCTGCAAGTACATCACTGAGCCATTTCTTCAGTCCCCAAAGTTCCTTTTGTATGCGAGAGTTATAATGAATGTTTAATAAATAAAGATGATCATGCTTTTCTGTTTAATTAAAGATTATCTGATACAATCCACAGTGTTAATTGAAGAAGCACTGTGATGTACCACCTGTGCACTACCTTGCTTACCCCATAATAGAAATCAAACCATTGGTTTTTCTACATTTTAGCCATGTTTGCCTTTAGTTTTTTAGGCAGACTTTCTCTTTTATGTCTCACATCTATAAGCCATGTATACTTTATCAGTCAGAAACCGTCTTACCCCCAGGTAATATAAACTAGATAAATGCATCCAATGTCTTTATTCTGTGGTCAATTTTTATTTTCAAGCAAATTCATGACCATCACAAACTTTACTATGGTGAAAGCTTTTGTTTCTTTAGTGTATATGATCACAGAATAATGTAAAACTGCCAAAAGGATGAATTTTTTCCTCTTGACTTAAAAGTTATATCCAAGCCTCTTCATTTCATGAAAAATGTATCTTCATACTCAAATGTTACTTCTTTTGAATATAAAATGATGCTTTGAAACAAGGGGAAAATTCTCAGTTATTATCCTTATATACTGTCATTTCTTGACAATGACATGCAGTTCATTCACTGTTTTGTGCTAAATTGAGACTTATTTGTATTGAAGTAACAACTACTTACTTAAAAATCCAAGAGAGATACATAATGTTATCAGTAAGAGACAGGAATTTAATTATTAAAAGATAACACACTTCTTTATGTGAATGTAACTACCTCCATTTTTCCTCCAGATATTCTGAAAATAAGAGTTCATATATTCTTTTGTGAAATACTTTGTTTTCAATGGGCCACATAGTTATACTTCTACTTTTAATATATACAAATAATTCAATATTTTTGTCTGTATTTTATTGTTTACAAAAATTTCTTTATTTTACCAATCTGTTATATTTAATAAACCTCACATTCATTGGGTAGTACTTAGAATATAATTCATTTAACTACCTATATAAGTTTAAGATATGTGGCAATTTCAAAACGTAATGTCTACTACATACCTACTATCCATTAGACTTTTAATATATATTGACATGATGCCTGCATGTATGTGCCCATGTGTATATTTCCCTCTAAAATAGAATGATGATTTTATGTTGGAAAGGGTAATGAATGACATATATAAGAAACTTCAGTTAATAGAATTGATGTTATAAGAGATTTCTGAAGTAGATCTGATTAGAAAACATTAAGTAGAGTTAAGCTAAGGGATAATTGCCTCCAAAATCCTCCAAGGATGTATGCAAACCAGGTCTGCTAGAGACAAGCAGGACTTAGAATGCTAGGATGCTTCTTCATCTGGATTGACAGGCCATTAGGTTTTATTCCCATAAGAAAGGAAACAACCCTGATTTACAACTAGCCTTTAGGCCTCTAAACAGCCAGCTCAAGGGGGCAGTGCAGGGTCACAACTAAAGTCAAATCCTGACTTGCCATAAAGCTATTAGAGAAAAGCATATGCTTTGAGAAAAGCATAATTCTGCCAGGTGGGCAATATGACCCTAGTTAGGAATTACTTGAAAAAGAACACTTAAAGTAATTATGGCAACATCTTTGCTACGTAACCTCCCATCTGCCTCAATGGCAGAAGTGCCACTTGTCTCTGTTTAAATTGTTCATAGTATAACCTGGAACCTGGACCAAAAGGAGACTTAAGGATGACAGGCTATGTGGATTACACTAATTTAAGGTGTATACATCTAGCAAAATCTTCTGTTCAACTTTGCTCCTCTTTAAGCATTAGCCAGATGTTCATTATTATTAAAGAATATTTCTTTTATTAATCTCAAAATTGTGACAGGTTTTCTCACTATGACATAATGACAATAACAACTATGGGTTTGTTTGCTTTTACCATTCCTCTCCTCACACACGTCAACAATTCTTTTTTACAGTTTTATGAACTAGGCAGGGTGGCAAGTTCAATCCCAATACTCAACAGGTTGAGACAAGAGGATTCTAAATTCAAAGTCAACCTGAGATCATACTGAGTTACAGGCTAGCTTAATTCGTTTAAATTCTGAGGCTTTTTCGTAAGCAGACAAGGCAACTTAAATACAGATTTTGTGGATGCAACAACTACTATAAAACCCAATTCATTCCTTTCTTTCTTTCTTTCTTTCTTTCTTTCTTTCTTTCTTTCTTTCTTTCTTTCTTCCTTTCTTTCTTTCTTTCTTTCTTCATACCCTGCTCCCAAAACCTAAGCTTCCCTGTAGCACTTTGAAATAAGTGAATTTCTAGTAAGAGCACTTAGGGTTTACAACCTGTGCCCCCAATAAGCCCAGTTCAGTTACCTTTCCTCAATATTCCAACTTAAGAGCAAAAATGATAATAAAAAGCAGAAAAAAAATCAATGTGGCTATACTGGGAAGAGAGAAAAAAAAGATGCATTTCTTCTCCATCTTCAGGGTCCTGACATAAAGCTAAAGGTTAAATAGGAAAATAAAACTATGCACAACTAAGCAATCTGGCTAAAGTGTTGTCCCACATTACTACTGTCATGCATATTGTTTTGAAAGAATATATGATATTCTAAAGAGACACTTAAGTCTCTCAGACTCACTCTCTTACTACTGAGACAATAAACTCCAAAGAAATGGAAATTTTCTCAGGAATCTCCTGCTGGGAGAAAGATAAGCGGACCAACAGGATGGTAAATTTGTTTACTGGAAGGTGGTTTTAGACTATCGCAACAAATTGCTTCTACAGGATGGGGCTGAAGCTCAGATTAAGATGGGTAAATGGTTGGTGGGACCATGCCTAGACCAGGACTACATAGATTTGCACATTCTTGGCCTACAATTTAAACCTTGATCTCACTTCACAACATTGACTTGCTGGAGTTACTGGATAATCTTGTTTCTGTTGGCATTTTGCCTAGGTTCTGCCTCAGTTACCTGGCCACAGCCAGGTGTGCCTCGCTCACTATGAAATGGGCTTGTTCCCTACTCTCTCTCTTGCATTCTTGCTCTTGCTCCTGCTTCCTCTCTCTCCCTATTACCCTCCCCCTTTCTCTCCACGTGTTCATGACTGTTCTCTACTCCTCTATACTTTCTCTCTCTCTTTCCCTCTTTCTCTTTCTCCCTCTCTACCTTTCTCTGTCTCTACTCCCTCAACTCGCCTCCACATGCCCTGAATAAATTCTACTCTATATTATACCGTCATGTGGCTTGTCCCTCAAGGGGAAGGGATACTTCAGCATGGGCTCAAGGAGGCACCCCCTTCCCTTGTCAGGAGCCATAACAGGACAAGCTAATAACTAGCAGGTGATCATCCTGAAGTGCCTGCTTTGGATTTTTATATAGTCTGTGACAGGTGCGCCCTCTTTAAGCAAGACTGTGAGGGACTCATTTTAGGAACAATTCCTGCTATTAATATGCTTTTCCTGTTATTGTTAGACGTATATAACAATCACCAAGTAACAGCACACTTCTTTGGAGCAAATCTCTGCAGATCCACAAAGTTGGACTGTCTTGTAGTGATACTATATAGATAAATAGATGACTTTAGACTTTATGCTGATCCTATAAGAATTCCTAAAATTATATCTGTGATTATTAAGCTCTTTTATAGTAGGACTGCTATTAGGTCCTTTCCTGATAGTCAAAACTGCCACTCTCCCAAGTGTTAGCTGTTAATTGCTCTTAGATGGTAACCAGACTTTCTCCTACTCAGAGCACATTCCAAGAGGTTGTAAAACAATTAACCGAAGGTCATAATAGGGGGACTAACAATTTATTATAGGTGCTAGGACAGAAGGTAAAATATTGACTGGGCTTATCTATACAAAGCTTTACTTATAGTCTTAAATCATCAGTGAACCTGTGGAGATGAGACAGGTGATGGATGTTTAGCTAGATAATAATTCCTAATGGATATGCATGTAAGCATTCTCTGTTGTAAACTTCTGTTTCAATTTATGATTTGGTTTTCTGTGTGAACTTTTAATGAACTTTTAACATGTTATCATGTATTGTGAAAGATGTTAAAGGGCTGAGGACAAAGAGAAGATTCAGAACTGGGGGTCTGAGGTAAGAGGAATGGAGGCTAGAAGAACTGAGCTGAGAGAGGAACTGAGCTGAAGAGAAGTTTTTAGACAGAACACTTTTTAGAATAGAAGGAGAATGCAAAGTGGAATAACTTAGAAACTAGGAAACATAAAATACTAAGAGAGCAATGTACAGAATGCAAAGGGAAAGAGGAATAAAGAAGAAGATGCAGAGAATGGAAAGAGCAGTCAGGCTTCTCCTTACCCATGGGACAGAAGAGGTCCCGTGGTATAAGGACAAGGCAGACTTAGTCTTATTAAAAGAAACAAAGCTAAAAAGCTTTGTTAGACATATAGACATAGCTTCTTAGACATATGGGTTTAATTCATTTAACATTAAAAGGGTAGAAGCCTTTTCTTTTTCTATGTAATAAAGATTGGAGCTCCATTTTTCATCCAGAATGAGTGAGTTCTTTCTGCACTCATTTTCTGCTTGTTCTTTTGCTCCATATGCATATGTAAGTATGGATGTGTGTGTGAGTATGTATTTGTGAGAATATATGCACGTGTATGTGTACGTATGTAATTGTGAGAATGCATGCAAGCTGGGCCCAACTGGGTATGAGTGGATATGTATAAATAAAAAATAAGCATGAATCTGTATATGAATTTATGTGAGATTATGCATATTTGCTTTTGTAAAAGTTTTTCCTTCAGAGAGTGTTATTCTCTTCTCCTGGTACAATAGAAGTTTATTGTTCCAAACTTCCCCTAGCCAGACAAGCAAGAGGCATCAGGACAATAGGGAAAAGGCTCTAGCAATCAATCCTTTACTTAATCTCCTGCTGTTTTAGGATGAGGTGCTAAATGCCTTAGAGGATCACAGAAGGCGGGTCAGCTGCAATAGCCTAGTAAGGTAATAAGTAAAACTTTTATTATTACAGAAACCTTAAATTTCTTGTAAGACAAAGTCTTAGCCTCCTCCTAAGCTCTTCCCCCTCTGCTGTCTCAAGAACAGACAAGAAAGAAGAAACACGAACTCGGGGCTGACCCCTGGCATTCCCCATACCTGACTACACATCAACCAAACATATTCCTTATCTTTTTATAAAACACAACAGTTTCCCTTCCCTCAGTGGCTACTTTAAATTATTCTCCCTTTTCTACTTTCTAATATCAGTTTTGCTCTTTTACTTGTTTGTTGAGGAAGGGTAGCTGATTCTGGCTTGAGGCACAAGCTATGATCCCAAAATAAAGTACTAGCCTCAGCTACAACCTTTACTGAAATTTGTACATTTATCTCTGGAAGGCAAGTTCTTCTCTGTACTCCTCCATGGCTTCCACAATTTCTCCTCCTAGTGTGGAAATTCTAGTTTCTTAGAGTCCAGTTTTTCTATTATTTGATAGCCATAGAGAGAGTGTATTGTCACTTTAGAATATATTCATTCCTGTTATGCCAATTACATTTTGATTCACTTTGAAATTCTCTCTTCTAGAGCTCAAATCTTAATAATATCCACAATCAGTATAGGAGTACTAAACAAAATCAATACTGAAATGTGTAATTTGAATAGTATATTTCACAAAATAGATATATAATAAAAATTTTTAAGTTAACATGCTAAAATTTGTTATTTACAAAAAGACATATAGCCAAGGAATTCCCCAAAGTTATGTACTAACTCTTGTCTAGAAACTGGTTTAATTAGTAATTAAATTTGTAATATAAATTGCAAAGTATGGTGAGAGATCAATATCAGTCCTTCATATGAAACTGAATGAGTAAAATAAAATATAAGGATTATAAAATGGAGGGAAGGCGATTAATAAGGAATTAGAAAGTACAGGTGGTCCACAAAAGGGAAAAATTGAAATCATAGTCCAGAAATCCCAAATTGCTAGCTGAACAGATAAAAAAGGGAGTAAAATAAAAAGGAAAAGACTTGACTTCTCTTAGGTATGGTGGAGAGGGTTTATTTGATATATAGGAAAACATATGCAGAGTGAGAGACATCTGGGAGAATCCAGAGGGGACATAGTCCAGAGCCATGAGAGCAGAGGTGAAAGAGGGAGAAGGGAGAGAGGTGAATCAGCCAGAAGGCCCAAAATAGAGTAGACAAAAAGGACAAGGTAACAAAAATGGTTGGTTTATATAGGGAAGGGCAGCTGGGGGAAGGGAAGTCCAGACCCAGAGTGAGAGCTGAGGGTAGGAGGCGGGACCTGTCATCCTGGAAGGCCCTGTAAGTGGTAGGGTTTGAGAGTTGCAGATGAGACCTTGAGGATGGGGGAGGTGAGGGGACAGTGTCTGCTTTGATTTGTTAAATAGGCGCATCAGCCTTGGTTTGAAACCTAACACTAGCTTTGGAATGTTGTAAGCGGACACCCAAAGAGCTATAGTCTCGCCCTCAGGGACTGTCCTTACTTGTATGGCCCTGCATGGCCAGAGTCATAATTGCATACTGGAAACTGTATAACTATAAATTACATACACCTTGGCTTATGGTAACTTCTTGGAACTATGCCCCAGACAACCTGAACTATAATTCTTCACATAGCGCAAATTACACATAGGAAACTGCACTTAAACGAGAGCTTACCCTAATAATAAAAGCACATCTTTCAAATGGAGAACTCACCTAAATCTTAGTGCCTTAAGTTATTATTAATATTCTAGTTATTAGCCATCTTGGATTTAATATTGTGTTCAGTAAAGGTTTTTTAATTTAATTTTTTTCTTCCCTTTTCTGGGTTAAAGGGTAGCTTCTGTCTCTATTTGCCAATCTCTCCCTGTCAACTAATATGTTATACTATTAATTGTACTTCATTCTGATATATTCTGCTCTCTGTTGCCGTGATAAATGCTAATGAAAAGAAAGGGTTTGTTTTATCTTACAGGTCACACTGACTATTATCAGGGAAGCCAAGGCAGAAAAGCAAAGAAGCTGCTTAAACAGTTGTGCAGCCCCACTGGCCTGAGGTGGCACTATGTACAGTATGCTGGACACTCCTACATCAATTATCAGTTTAAAAGATGTCCCATAGACATACCCACAGGCCAATCAGATCCAGCCAATCCCCCAGTTGATATTCTTTCAAGTAACTAGTTTTCAAGTTGATAGCTGGACCTAACTAAGAGATAGTGCCACATTGTGAAACAAGTTATTGTTTCTTCTTCACCCTAGGGTAGCCAGTGTTTTATACATTTCTTGGAGTTCACATGGCTATTTTAGCTCTAGGTATCATGTTACCACACCAAGAAAGAGAAACAAAGAAGATGGGTGAAAAAAATCAAGACTTTCACAAATAATTCTGAATGTATCTCAATAGTCAGAAAAAGATCATGTAAGTATACATAGTAGCAATAGAATCTAAAAAATGTGGACTTTATTCTTGGAATCTGGGTATTAACTGAAATCAAGGTTTTTATTTCCATAAAATGTGAGGAGCAAGACACTTAATTTTCTAATGGTTAAAACAATTAATGTCATCTGAAATCTTTTTCTCACAATAAGGATAACCAGGTCCCCAGTGTTTGTAAGATAATGACTAAAACCTTTCCTAATATTTGTTTTTGCGCTAAATATGCAAAAGCTATCAGTTTGTCCCTAACCCACCTTGAACTAAACATTATGATGATCGGATGTCAAGCGTGTATCCTAAACTTTCACATTCTTCCTCACTAAGAAGGCCTAACCTAATTTTCTGCATGTGAAAATTAAGGTAGCACAGTGCTATTTATTTTAAATCACATTCATTACTTACTTTCATGGTCATAGCCACTATTCCTCCTTCAGAGCCATAGCGTTTGTGTTCTATGTTTAACACAGAGGGTTTATAAAAATCTCTATATCTTTAGTAACAACCAAAGGCACAGTCTTTGCTGTTACAACGAACAACCTAGGGTTTTCTCTGCCTGTTGGCCATCTCCACCAAAGCAAATCATCTTATCCATAAGTTGATTGTTTGCTATTGACTATTCTGAGGTTTAGAAGATTTTCTTCAGTAAGTGTTTCTCCACTTTCTATATACTCCAAAGCTATTCTAGGGAACTGAGGTAGTTGTCTCATTGAAATTTTACATGCACTACAGTGAACTGAAATGCCAGTGTGAGTTGACACCCAGTGGGGACTTCCTGTTTTCAGAGGTGAAGGGAAGGGGTGGAGCAGGGACTGTGTGATGAGGGTACTGGAAGAAGAACAGAAGCTGAGATCAGGATATACAAGTTAAAGCCATGGATAATTTTTGATTGTAGAAATGAAGAGTAATGGGGACTTTAAAATTAGAGTGATGTAGTATAGCCAGATTTTTCTGTGGTTTGGGAGAGGTGAATATTAAAATTTAAGCATCCTTAAGCCTATGCAATTGAATTCAGTTGTTCTTAAAATAAAACGATACAGACTTATGAAACAAACTATATTGCTTAACTGTAGCAGTGAATAGTCAGCAGTTCTTAACTTGTCTTTCTATGTACTGGATATTATTGCCAGGTTATACACATCTTTGTATCACTATGGTAATAGTGTAGTAATATGTTGATGCTGCACTTCTAATCTCAATTCCTCTTGGCAACATTGTTACCTAATCTGAAATTAGGTGTTTTTATTTGTGCCACAGATATCCGTAAACACTATGAATACATGTTTGACTTGTTTTTGTTTAAAGTGATCTGGATGTTAAAAGTATTCCATCATATTATACACAGAAATAGAAATTCAGGCATAAGTAGTATAGATATGTGGAAGAGTATTTAAGTTTGTAGATTGTTAATTCAGACATTATGCCAATGCCAATAAGATTAATGAAGAAATTTGTTATCAACCTGGTTTATTTAGTAAAAATAAATATAAAGCTAAAATATAATATTATTCTAATAAGATCCATAAATAAATATAAAGAATAACAAATGAGAAAAATGACATCATGCAAAAACAGAATTAAACTTATGGATATGTACCTGGAAATACATTCAGTGTACAAATGTTCATTGAGTTACTGATATACTTACGCCAAAATGAGAAAAGCCAATGTTCCTCTCATTCCACATCTTTGCTAGTATGAGCTGCCACTATTTTTATAGATCTTAGCCATTCTGATGGATGTAAAATGAAATCTGAAAGTAGTTTTAATTTGCATTTCCCTCATGACTAAGGAGTTTGAACATTTCTTAAGTGTTTCTCAGACATTTGAGATTTCTCTTTTAAGAATTCTTTGTTTAGACCTGTTCCTCATATTTTAATAGGGTTGTTTTCTTGTTATCCAGTTTATCAAATTCTTTATATATTTTGTGTATTAGCTCTCTCTGTTGGATGTGTAATTAGTAAAAATATTTTTGCATTCTATAGGCAGTCAATTTGTCAGAATGACAGTGTCCTTTGTCATGCAGAAACTTCTCAGTTTCATGAGATCCCATAGATAAATTTTGGTGTTAGTGCCTGTGCTAATGGTGTTCTGTTCAGAAAATACTTTTTCAATGCCAATGAGTCCCTATCTCTAATGGGTCATGTAAACCCACCCCTCCAACCTTCCTTTTCTATACTCATTGCTTCATCCTTTTAGCTTTTTGATGGGGGTATGAATTTGTGTTTGTAGACAGATGTAGGTAAAGCGAGACAGATAGCTCCAAGTTGTGTGCTAGAGTCTTTAAATGAAAGACCAAGAAAAGCAAAACACAGGAGTGGATTGGTGGAAAAAGGAAAAGAAAAGACTAGAATGTTTATATATTAATAAACACTTTATATTGTTTTGGATTTTAGACCTTGAACTTCTGATCCAATTTCCTCTTTCAATCAAGTGCTAGGGTTATAATCTTGTGATATAGTGCTTTTTTCTAATTAGAACATATTTTCTGTGTCAAGTCCTTTATATTGTTGATGTTTCCATAATATTTTTACACTCACATTTTAAAGAAATTAAAATGTTTTCCTTAAATTTTAGATTATCTCATTTTCCAACTAATTTCATTATTTCTAATTATTGTTTATACATAATAACAACTGCACTTTATAACATGTTGCAAGTTTTACAAAGTGAAAGATTTCTTTTTTATGCTGAAGTTTGGAGCAGCCAACAATGAAAAGGAGTCTGAATAATAGTCAAATAAAAGACAGAATGATTTGCTTGTGGTCATGTCTTAACAAGAATCTATTCTGTCAGAATGGAGTATTTGTTTTGTGTGCTACTCAAATGTTTCTGGAAGAAACAGCCTGTTCACAGTGATCATAATGTGTTGATGAATTAAAACTTTGACCACTTTAGTTTTTGCTCAGAACCTAGATCTGAACCTATCCATCACAATATCCTACTTTGAACCATTGGCTACTTCAAGAACCACTGACAAAGTTTAGAATTTTGTTTTTAAAACTATCAAGTACCTAAATCATCATGATCCAGTAAAAAGTTCTGCTATATCCTCCACCAGTGCTCTCCTGGTTTTTTGACATGAAGAATTTTAAAAATGTGCCAGCAGATGAGAGGCAGACTATTTAAAATAGAGACTGCTAGATACTATGAAATGAATATCCATCTAATATTCATACCCCGACTTCTAATTAGGAAGGTGATGGCTTTAGAACATAGAATTTTGGGGAGATTAACAGTCATGAACTCCCTCGCCTCATACCTAGTGCACTTATAGAAGTGTCCCAAGGATGGCTCATTTGCCCTTTCTGCCATGTGAGATGGTTCAGCAAGAAGTGAGTACCTTTTTAAATTAGACACTGAATTGTTCAATATTTTGATTTTAGACTTCATACCTCCTAGAACAATGAGAAATTAATTTTTATTCACAAGACAACTAGTTTATGACATCTTCTGTTATCATAAAGGATCAAAGATACTAAGATTGGGAAGATTTTGGAATTACTGTTTGTTTAACTTACTATTTATCTGTGTAAATTTGTATAGTCTAATTAAGAAAGTTTAGACATATATATTACATAGCATAAATAGTTCAGAAGGTTTTGATGATGCAGAAGCAATCACAGCACTGCTCTGGTTTCATGGATAATGCTTTTCTTTTCTGAAGAAATTCACATCATTAGCAAGGTTGAACAATGCAGTACTAATGCAGTCTCTATCCTTAAAGATCCTTAGGGACTCCTTAAAAAGAAAGGGAAATCTTCCAGAAGCAGAAAGCAGCGTGGTAAAATAACCATTATTGCCAAGACTCCACATTGTTGTGGAATAAACACATCTTTTTGGAAAAGATTCAAAAATTGCATTAAGAAGTAATGTTACAATATAGAAATAGGTAGTTCACATCCCAAGGCCATAGGAAATACAGGTCTTTATTGTTCTTTCTTAGTTTTTGCAAGCAACTCTTCAGCTCAGCTTTTGCAGATGCTGCCTAATCCAAACATGTAGAACTAGGTGTTGTATATAGATGTTTTCATTATTTCTGTGTGTATGTATTTATTATAAGCAAATATTCTTAGTATGTAGTAATGTTACAACAATCTTGTCAAAGATTTTCCTAATTATGATATCTCCTTCTATTTCTGTCTAAATTACCCTGAGAAGTTTTTCTTTTTCTGCTACTATGGGAAAACGTTTGTATTTAAGTAAATTTATGCTTCTTGAATAAAATTCCAATACTGGTAATTTATAGACAATGGAGATTTATTTCTTATATTTTAGATTCCAGAAAGTAGGAGTCAAGGCATTGGAGGGACTGCGATCTGGTGTGGCCTGATCACTAGCTCTATGATGTCTTAAATGCTGTATCCCCTAGAGGACAAGTGCAGTCTTCTAATGTTGCAAGGGCTAAAAAGATAAAAAGGACCCGGATATTTCCCTTTAGTATCTTATGAAATTGCTATTCTTACTCATAAGGGTTCTGCCATTATGATTTAATTACTCCCTAAAGACCTAGCACTTTAACGATATTATATTGGTAATTAAGCTTCCATATATGAATTTTGGAAGACACATTCAGGTCATAGTGGTTTGTAAGTATTCCAAATTTTACTATATAGGAGACCAAATTGTAATACTTTAGTTTTTTTTTTCATTTGAATCTGCATTATTTCTACATATGTTTTAAATAATGAAATAGATGTTGTGCCATATAAGAGAGCTATTCAGATTAATACAGGATTAATTACAATTCATTTTACAAATTATTTTTGAAACATCTTTTTAATCATGACATAGTGTTCCATTACAGTGATACATTATGATATTTTAGTAGGTCCCCTTTTTTTGCCAACTACTTAGGCCATTGCTTTCCTTTACAGCCATATTAAGAAAAATAGCAACAATCAACCTTGTCTATACTAATTAATCATGTCTGGAAAGAATTTTAGAAAATAAATTAGTGGATTAAATTTCTTGTTTATGCACATGACTGGGTTTCTTTCAAAAATCATTAGTTAGGTTTATAGCTCTACCAATAAGACAGACTGTGTCCACATTATTGACTCAATTTGTTTTGTTGGTCACTTCTTATTTAAGAAATAAATGAAATCTACAAGAATCTATGAAACTATGTTTATAATCATTGGTATTTATATTTCTTTTATAGTGAAATATTTGTTCTCTTCATTCATAGTTTTTATAATGATGTAAGTAGTATACACATTTTTAAAGGCTTTAATTCTCAAAACACACTTTTGGAAAACAACAAATTTAGACTCTGGAATGTATTCCTTGTATTCCTATATTATCAAAGTATAGCAGAAGAACTGCACCAATGCAGTACATTATTCTCATCGAAAATATAAAGGTTAGACTAAGGGTTCACTCATGATACTCTATAGTGTGGACAATTGTATAATAAATACCAATCATAACAGTTACCATGAAGGGTATTTTTCCAACCATAAATTTATTTGTTTTGCCTCCATTTCCTTAAGCTCTCACAACCACTGAACATTATCATTATCTTAACAATTTTTCTTTTCCAGAGTATAATATAGCTATGTTTTCATAGCATTTAGCCTTTTGATAGTACAGGTGATATGCACTTAAGGCTCTTCCATGTATTTTTATAGCTTGTTGTGTAGGTTTTTAGTGCTGACTAATAATCTATTGCGTTAGTGCATCACAGTTTATTTAGATATTTATCTACTACATGATACATTGTTTCTTCCAAGTTTTAGCAATTGTGAATACTGTTTCTATAACAATAAATAGGTAGCTAGTTTTTTAAATGTGCAAATACCTTTTCAAATATTTTAGTGTTACACAGTTTGTACATTTCTGTGCTAGGTAAAATAAGTCAAGAGAAACAAAAGATCACAGGGAATTGAACATAGGGGTCATGTTTTGAAATCTTTTAACATTAAAATAAAAATGACAATATTCAAATGGGACATCTGTCTTGGTATAACATCCCATGTAATCCAAGTAGAGGGTAAGAGGAATTGCAAACAGATTGTGTAGGTGTTGTTTAGCGCATCTCATTTTAAGTTTACCTTATATTTTTGCTTATTTTAATGCATTTTATGTTAAGCATTTTCTTTAACCTTTAGTTTTTTTCTATTACTTATT
>NC_045030.1:84493009-84494585 GCF_008632895.1 Mastomys coucha | reverse complement strand
TAACCTTTAGTTTTTTTCTATTACTTATTTGCATTGATTGATTTTGACACAGGACCTCCTTTAATTGGGTCTGGGCCCCAACTCTGTGCAGCTGACGATGTCCTTGAACTGTGATCCTCTTGTTCCTTCCTCTCAAGTTCTGTGACTACAGGTATGTATCAATATACCTGGATTAAATTCTTGAATTCTTTTATCATTTAATTTATTAATGTATTTCTAAGTTACTTGTATGAATAACTTGTAGTATCATATAACAAAATTATATAAAATAATGTTGGGTTTTGAACAATAGCCATGGAGCCATAAACAGATCAGACACTCAATTTGTTATCTAGTTCCCCATAAACATACATGAGAAAAGTTTCTTTTTCATTTGCTGCTCTACTCTAAGGAACTATCATACATGTAAGTAACATTTCGTAGCACTAGTTTCTCTTCATGGTGAAAAGGATTAATTCAGAGTACTGGATTAAAAATCATCTTTTACAAAATTTATGGTAGATAAACATTCCTCTTGAAAGTTTATACATAAAGGCAAAATTTCAGGACTCTGCCCACATGTAGCTTCCTATAAACTTGACAAATGTAAAATTGAATTAGGTGCTGAGGGAGAGAGGGAGTAAGTCCTTTTGGACTATAATACAAACACATTTTCTAAGAACTAGGCTCTAGGGATCATAATCAACTAGCTTGAACCACATACAATTGATAGGTGTTTCTGACTAGCACTTTTTTGCTCTAAGGTAGGACATCAAATTGAGATGGGAAAGATAAAAATAGTCCATAGAGACAAATATCCAAGTTAACACTTTTTTTTACCATAGAAGAATCTCCTTTTCCCTAGATTTGATGGATGGTTATGTAGCTCCTTCTCAATATTCAGCACAATGAAAAAAAGCTTGCTTTATGTTACATGTATGCTATTCACAGAGACAGCTTTTAAATGTACTAGCTTGCAGAGGTCTGAGGGTAGACAAACAAAGATAATATGGTTCCTGACCTCAGAAGTCTCCTACTTCTGAGTGGAGTGGAAATAGAAAAGATTTATACTGTTGTGTGCTCATAATGTAGCGAAACATGTGAGACAGTGGTTAAAATTTGGAGGAAGCATTAACTGAACATATCAGTTGATAAAGTTCTATACAGACAGCAATATTAAATGACGAAAACAAGAAAAAATGCTTCTGAAAGTATGTCATGAGCAGGAATTTATATGTGTTCACATGGGTGAAATATAAGAAATAGGTCTAATGGTATAGATACTTCAAAAATCTTGGCATACATAGGCAGAAGGCAAGAGTCCGTGAGCTAGATGGACAACATGGACAGCAGTGTTGTGTTTAGAAATGTTACTAGAATAGATGTGACAAACAAAAGAAAGTCTTGACTAATTTTAGGCATGAACACTCACATTCTGATTATGCAAGACTTAGTACAGGCATTGGCATTAGATGTTTTTATTTTTTTTTATTTTTTTATTTTTTTGGATGTGACCACTACCTGCCTATGTGATCCCTGACATTTGCTCTGTTTCTGTATACTATATAAGCCTGATTTTCACTTTGTGCAAATATAC
>NC_045030.1:84487522-84492998 GCF_008632895.1 Mastomys coucha | reverse complement strand
AGTCTAACTTCTTGAGTTCTTTGTATACTTTGGATATTAGCCCTCTATCAGATATAGGGTTGGTAAAGGCATTGGCATTAGATGTTTTTAAAAAGAGAGATTATGGCACCAATTTGCCAATGTGCTAATATCTATGAAAAGAAACACCCTTCAGCTGACTTATCTGTTCAATAATAATATTTGGTTCACTAGATTTTTATCGATATAAATTGATATAATTTATATAAAGTGCTTTAGTTCTTATATTTAAAAAATAATATTTAGTAAATAGATAACCAAGGGTATAAAGGAACACAGAGAGCCAAAACAATGAGCTTTGAAAACTGATACATGCCAGAGTTGAGAGATGAGGTCACTGCACACTATTTTTACAACTCTAAATAGGTTCAGAAATCTCTTGTTTAACCTAAATTTACATGCAGACAAAGGATTTAATTTCTACACCCTGGCCTTTGTCTTCCCAGTCATGTTGTACACTTACATACAGTACAAGTTTAGAGGTTATATGTCTCCTCCTTTATAGCCTTTCCATTTTTGAATGAAAAGATTGTAAACGAGTTTGACGTTTCACTTATATGTAGTCTTCAGAAGAAGGCCGAGGTGAGAAATCTCATTTGGAAGTATTTATAATACAAAAATAGCAAGAAAGCTTCACAGCACACCTTACATCTGGTGTCAGGGCAGAAAGTAGAGTAGCAGGCAAGTTCAGGCAAGACTAGACCAAATCTTTTAAAGTGAAAAAACTTCATTTCCTTTAATGACCTTCCATGTTGTTTATAAAATTATATTTCCCATATAGACATTAATCTTCCAAATTAATGCAACCTCAACATAAATCCAGATTATTTAGCATGGAGCGATATTTACATATTATCTTGTAGGAAGATATTCAGATGGTCATTTCATGTCCTGACTTTGACCAGCCCATAGTTGAAAAGATACTGTCATTTTTTGTGAAAATTCCATAAGCTAAAAGCTACTTTAAAATTTAATTAAACCATTTTCTTTGGACACCTTCACTGCCAGACATTGTCTAAAGGCTGGCTTTAAAAGGTTAAAAACACAAGAGTCCCTTACCCTGCCTTTCTACATTTCCCTTGGTTACCTGCTGCCTCTCAACCAAATCCTTGCATTTTTAAATAAATAATAAATATAATGTTCCAAGGTCATAAATATGTAAATAGATGGATAGTTAGAAATATAGAGGCATAAATAAATATTTAAACATTTATTTTATATATACTTAGACAGATTAAAATGAAAATTGGGAATCAACCTCTAGCATATCAAAACAAAGCAGGTCATCTTTTTGAAAATATTTTCTTCCTGTTGTCCTTAAAAGGCGATTTTATGACAATCTGTTAATAAAAGTGAATCTTACATGCTAGTCATCATTTGTATGTTTTCCAAAAATCCAAGTTGGAAATACATTCTCTTAAAGCTTTTCATAATGTCTTTTCTATAAATGGGGTCATGTTTATAGAAATTAATCACAATTAGTTCATTCAATGCTTGTCTGTTTCTTAAACTGGGGAAGTATTCATGATATGTTATTTTACTATTTTGTTAAATGCTAGCAGATAATTATATGTAGCTTAGTCTCACAGCAGGAATATCTATTTATTGTATTACTGATAAGGAGGTACCCAGCCAGTACAGACCAGTATTAGCTTAAAAGGCAGATATTGTTGATATAAATAAACATGTGGGAGTATGTAGTCTGTAAACATTTTATAGACAAAAAGAGAAATCGAATGGCATGCATTTGGCCTTTGTAAAAGATACATTTGGGGCATATTTCACTTTATAAAAGAGAATTGAATCCAAACATTGTTCATAAGGGAACAGTAAAGCTCTAACAGTACATAATAAAGCCAAGCCTTACTTTTTAATATTTATATGTTCTTTTAGGGAAATTGTTCTGGTTCCTGAAGATGATTAATATTACCTGCTGCATTTGCATAATTCATGCCTCTAAATAATTAACAGGTTTATAATTATATTCATAATTCTTTATCAATTGAATTTAATAACTTTGGTCTTCTGTAATGTGGTATGTTACTGAGCTACACGATATGTACATCAAAACAATGTCTCTATTTAAGATTAGCACTGTACATTACATACGTAACTCTGGTTATATTTTCTAGTCAATTATACCAAATTGAGTATGTGGTTTAAATACTTAATATTCCATGAGAAGAATAATGACATTCTAAAACTGGAGAATCTCGTTGTTTTGAATCAGATGCATAAATATACACTGAGATAAATTATATATATACATATATATATATATTTGAATATATGATACACACACAAACACATACATGGCTTTTTTAGACAAGGTTTTTCTGCATAGCCTTTGCTGTTCTAGAAATCACTCTGTAGACCAGTCCTGCCTTGAACTCAGAGATGAATTTGCCTCTGACTCTGAGTTCAGGAATTAAAGGTATGCACTATGACTGCCCAGCCTATATTTCTTAATAGATATATAGCTACTCATGCATTTTTGGAAGGATATGAGCTATCTTTTATTTCAAGACAGATGACAGGTAGAAATAGAACTTTTGTAAAGAAATAATATAAATGTACAAGGTGAAAGTTTATATAATACCATGGAATATTCCTTGTCCTTTTGATAAAATATTTCAGTCACTAGATACTTTACTAAGTGAATACATTTAAAGGACATTTATCATCTATTTATCTATAGCTATCTATCTAATATCTACATAGTTATAGTAAAAAATGCAAGTAACTGACTGATAACAAAAGGCTTCAGGTTGTCAAGGTGGCTCAGCATGTAGACAATTGAA
Source organism: Mastomys coucha (assembly GCF_008632895.1). Classification (NCBI taxonomy): domain Eukaryota; kingdom Metazoa; phylum Chordata; class Mammalia; order Rodentia; family Muridae; genus Mastomys; species Mastomys coucha. Next base: position 84,490,179 of record NC_045030.1, on the reverse strand, counting down.
ATGAAAACTTGATGACATGAATTTCACCCCCAGAACCAATATAAAGGTTGTAGGGGAGAACTGATCTCACAAAATTGTCTTTCATTCTCCACATGTATACCATGGGAAAAGTACTGCTACAGAAATACACTATATGTGAAGACAAATGTATAATCAATTAAACACAAATATCTTTAACTTGTTCTATCCCTTAGTTTGACTTTAATGAACAATGAACTATAGAAATATTAGAATCTTTTCTAAAGGCCCTTATCTGAGACAATTCAAGATGAGAAATATAGTAGATAAGAAAAACTTCCACACTTCCTCATGATTTGTTGTCTATTCAAAAAGGTTATACTAGAAAATGATCTTGCTTTTTCTTTGAAACAACAATTATTAAGAAAGTATTTTCAATAGAATAATTAATTTCATCTATATAAATTATAGTAAAAATGTGTGAAGCCTCTTGAAGCTGCTTAATGATTTTATGATATTTTTGAAAGAACTTTCTAAGTTCAAATTCTTAATTGCTAATTATGAAAGACTAAATATTTTATATCAACTAATTAAATTGATGAATGTAACCTGGCACAATCACAATAGTCTACTAGATTGCAGATAATATGAGTCAATTTTACTCTTTATCAAGAGCTCCTTTTTAGAAAATTAGCAACATTATTATATTCTGAAAGAACATATAAGGTCTACAATAATATTGAAAGAGTGCTTTTTAATAAATATTTCCTACTTCCAAGGAAGGTTCATTTCTTACAAATTTGTACAATGTAGAGAATGCTATCTAAATTATTCATTTTAATGAAGTCATTTTCTGAGTTTTTCATAGTAGGTACAGAAATAAGTAAATCTCCATACAAATGTATGCCCAGTAAACTTCATTTCTCAAAAAAAGGTGGGGTGTTTTTCCTTTCTTGCCTTTAAATTTACAAGTTCCATAAAGTCTAATAGAAATTAAAATTTGCAAGTCTACATTTCAGATTTTAATTTAATTGATATCTTAACTAAAAACACTCTAAGAAAACATAAAATAGATCTCATTGGTATATTAACACTATTCAAAAGATCTAGCACTGGGGTGAAAAAGATAAAGGCAAGGAGGGTACTTCCATGTTGCTTCAAATAGTAGAATAACAATACTTAAAAATTTTCAGAGAGGGCAGGCAGACTAATAAAAGGAGGTTTGCTCTTTTTGATCCCAAGGATTTTTGTTTTCCAGATGAATGCAACGCTATATAATTTTGTAAACAGATATATTATTTATATATGCATCTATATACATATCTAAAATATATGTCTATGTTTTATGTAAAGACAACACACATACATATGCATAAATGTATCTCACATATAAATATTTTCATCTAGTTACATGTACACACAAGTATGCACATACATATACATACTTTCCTCTTCCATTAAAAACATTCAAATGATCCTTCAATACTTGGAGTGGTTATCAGTTTTCCTCCTGTTCTCAGTTTCATGAGAACATGAATATTTTGAGAAGAGTAGTGAAAGGTTCCACAATGTATCATTGTCATTAGTTTCTGGCCCCTATTGCTGCTATGTACAGGCTTGGTTTACATATAGACGTAAAAGACAAGAACATAGATACAAGAAAAAATAGGATGTGCCAAATAATGAGTTTTGGAGGATATAAAATTTTATTATTGCCATGGCTGATAAAAAATCAAATGAATAAAATTAAAACTAGATGGCCAAGAAAATCAAATCACAGGAAAAGCAAGGACAAAGAAAAACAAAAGACCAGACAAACTGAGAAATAAGATGAGAAAATAGGATGATGAGAAAGTACATGTATTCTTCAGAAATGGATTTAATCTGATTAGGACCTCATGTGATATTCATTGAAGAAACACAAAATTTTATCCTAATTAACTTCATGACATTACTGGTACTGGTTGGATAATTTTAAAGGATTACAATGAAAAGTAAAAGATTAAGCAATATATCATTGGGACTTTTGCTAATATATAACTTCATTTATTTACCACAAGCTCAAATATAGCAACATGATAAACTTGGAGAATTTCTAATTAATTTTTCAGTTCCATTGGAAAATATAAACCTAGTTGCACAGCTACTAATAAGTTTTTTCCTCCCCCACCACAGCATATTATAGACTTCTTCAGCTTAGAAATCATACATAAAGGGAGGCTATCTCTGACTCAGTTGCCTGCCATTGGATCCCTGTCCCTTAACTGGAAGATCTAGTTGGGCCTCAGTGGGAGAGGGTGCACTTAGGCATGAAGTGACTTCATGTCCCAGGGCAAGGTGCTACAAGGTGAGCTGCCCCTTCTCTGAGAAAGGGAGAGGGTAATGGGGGTAGGGATTTGTAAAGGGTGGGACTGAGAGGAGAGGAGAAATGGGATGAGGGTGAGATCTGGATGTAAAGTAAGTGAATATATTTTTAAAAAAAGGTCACCACCATCCTTGAGGGCCACATTTCACGGCAATGTTCCCAACAAAAAGTACAGAATCATAGGAAAAATAAATTCAAACTATAACATTATTTTATTCCTTGAGTCCTGAAACAGGAAGCCAAAATATCATTTTGTCTGATTTCCATTGGGAATGAAATGTCAAGTTATGATATTCAATTTTTTTAATATAAAAATTTATTATAGTAAATTATG
>NC_045030.1:84472368-84487512 GCF_008632895.1 Mastomys coucha | reverse complement strand
TTTGAGGCCAGAAGCATAGAATTCCCCTACCACTGGACCCTCAGGCAGTTGTAAGCTATCAGACGTAGGTACTGGAACCTGACTAGGGTCCTCTGCAGGAATAGTAAGTGCTCTTAATTCCTGAGTCATCTTTCCAACTACACTTCAAAGATTTTAGCTGATTTTTACCTATAGATGAAAGTTGTAAAATACCTGTGAGTACTTATTTGGCGGAGGGATTTACAAATATTCTGGTGTATTTGGAGAATTTATAAACATGAGTCCTGGAATTAAGCACAACTATATTAGTGTGTTGATTAGATCCCAATTCTCTGTCTCATTTTTATTAAAAAAAAAAACAAAAAACATAAAACACCAAAATATTATAGATTTTTTCCTTCTATTATTTTTCAATTTCACATACAAAATAGTGGCCATCATTATGACATCTTTGTTAAAATAAATTGTCGCATTTGTCCTCCTCCTCAGTTACCTTCTTTCAGTCCACTATCTCTTGCTGATTTCCTTCTTCTCACCTCCTAAGTAGTTCTACCTTGTGCTTTCCTTTCACATGTATACCACTATCCTCTCATTTTTATCTCTTTATCAGTCATTCACATGCACAACTGTCTCTCTGTGTATGCCCTTAAATCTACATCCCACATGTAAGAGAAACCATGGACCATTTCCTTTCTGGACTTGACTAATTATGCTTAGCAGAAAATGACTTCCAGTTGCTTCCACCTTGCTGAAAATGTTTTGCAGTAATTTTTCAGTATGGCTTCTTAAAATGTCATTGTGTGTACATACCACATTTTCTGTATCCATTTATGGACATCTAGAATAGTTCTATCTCCAACCTCATGAACTATAAACAGTTCATGAATAAGCAAGAAGTTCACACATCTCTCTGTCTTAGAAGTTTTCAAATGGAAGTTTATATTCAGCTTGTAAAAAAACCTTTGTACTAACATGAAATAACTGAACGATTTTAGATTTCCATGATCATTATATTTGTTCACACCCTTATTAGTATCTGTGGCCCTCTACTCTGCTAATGACAGTCATTCTTACTAGGGTGAGGCTACCAAAGCAGTTTTACTTAATATTTTTCTGACTGTCAAATATTTGAAAGAAATCCAAATATTTGTTGACAATTTATATCTTTCCCTTTCAAAACTCTCTACTGATTTCATTGGTTCAATTTTTTGAAGGGATAGCCTGTTACTATTGATAGTTTTGGTACAAATGCTTTATGCTTTTTAACCTTCTAGGCTGTAATATTTGCCAAGAAATTGAAATTATACATGGACATGTATTGTCAATTTTTTTATGTTTCTTTTTAATTTCCTCTCCCTTGGTGAATGGTGTGTGTTTGTTTGTGCGTGCTTGTGTGTGTGTGTGTGTGTGTGTGTGTGTGTGTGTGTGTGTGTGTGTGTGTGTGTGTGTGTGTGTGTGTGTGTGTGTGTGTATGTGCGTGTGTGTGAATCTATGCAGAAGAGTGTGTACTTCAGTGTGGTGACATATGTATAGATGCCAGAGATCATTAATCAGGACCCATGCTCCTTGATTTTGATATAAGGCCTTCCCCTGGAACTGGAGCTTAATGGTTAGTATGTCCTGATCATTAAGGATCAGACACAAGAGAACCTCAGGTATCCACTTATCTCTGATCACTCAGAATTGGCAATGTAAACACAGGATGATAGCAAGTGAATTGAACTTAGGTCTTTGTCCTTATGTGGCAAATACTTTGCTGAGTTATTTACATAGCTCTGTCTTTTGAATTATCTGAGCAAAGACAAACTGCTGGACCAAGATGTATGTAGCGGTCATAACATGCTAATTTTGTCAGGCACTATGGTTAAGAAATAGTTAGCTAGGTTATATTATAATGCAAAAGTAAAGATTTAAATATAATTCTACTGCATAACAATGACAAAGAAAGGTGTAAGATACTTCCATTAACATTCTTATTATTATCCAAAGAAGTGTATTATTAATGTACTCCCATACACTGCTACTTAAAATATCACTGTCTTCTTGTTAAGCAAAGAGGATGTAGGAAAAATGCAAAAGAATATAACAAATGCAGTGAATACAAAGCTGCACTTCTAAAAAGCAGAGCTTGCAAATGGGCTGTAGGTGCAGTTTACTTCCAAATAGGTATGAAATCCAAATTTTAATAACAACTGTCAGTTTGTGTTCCAAAACCTGTTCATCAGTGAAATGAAATAGCTAGATATCCATCTGCCTTGATGATGTTTACCATGAATTTCATCATTCCAAGTCTAACACAATGTATTCTGTTAACAAATTTGTGAGCTGTCATTGGAGAAAGATAGAACTCAATGCAGGGAGATTTTACATCTTTGAGTATATGCACTTGTGCATTTGACTGTTTGTGTCTTAAGCTTAAGACATGCAGATAATAAAATGAATTGTTAAAATGTGTGCTCTTAGGTAATTCAAAGATATACACATTTGCACACACATATACACACACACTGTTATTTCCATGGAATATATTCTAAGACTCCCAGTGAAGCAATAGATATTTGGGAACATTATTTAGCTATTTTCTTCTATATACCTACCTAACATAAATTTTATTATACAAATTAGACATTGTACTAGGCAAGTAATAAGATGAAGAATATTACAACAATATATTGTAATGGAAGTTACATGAGTGCAGACTCCTTAGCACTTTCTTGCAACATCTAAATATTGCCCTACTTGTGGTGATTTGAGATCATAAAATCTTTCTGTGATGATACAAATTGAGGTGAATGCCATAAAGCAAATCTATTCTGTGTTTCTTGAACATAAACATTGTGCTATTGTGATAGCTCATTCTATAATAGAGATAGTTACTACATTACCAAATGGGCATCATACATAGTATGGACACACTAGGCAAAGGGATAATACACCTTGGGTGGGGAAGAACAGGCAGCAGCAAAATTTTGTGAAACTTCACTAATCTTTTATTACATACTACATAAAACTAACTTACTTGTTTCTGGAATTTTTATTTACTATTTATATAGACTACAGTTGACCATGGGTAACTGAAATTTTGGAAAGTAAAACCGTGAACAAAGAGTGGACTTTTATATTAATATACAGGCATATGTGAATTTTTATCCTCCCCAAGTTAATGTAGTTTCAAGAAATGATTTTCCAACACTTTACTGTTAGGCATATTTAACGTTAATTTGCATTTCAGGTTTTGAAAGCTGAACAAGGCTACTGCTCAATTCCTTGTCCAGTAAAATAAATTAATAAAAGCTAACATATGTTTTATTTCTCTCCCTCCCCCTGGGCGAGCAATGTGGTAGCATTTTGCCTTGTAATTTTTGATAGAAACACAGGTTGTGATCCAGCCAAGCACATAGAAAAGAAAAAGAAAAACAAAACAAACAAAAACCCAATACCCTATTATTGAGTAGCCTATTGGTGGTGGTACTATGACAAGTGTTGAAAAGAAAGAAGTGACTGGGTCACTGAGGGCCTAGCCCTTTCCTGTTACTACTCTCTTCTTTGCTTCTTGGTTGCCATTTAGTGAGCATCTCTACTCCACCCACACTCTCATATGATGTTGGGACTTGTGCAGGCTTAGAAAGCCATTGACTAAAAAAGCTCTGAAGCCACAAACCCAGATAAATCATTGTATCTTTTATATTATTTCTTTTAGATCAGTGAGAAAAAGCCCAACTGTACATACAGTCACTTTCCTGGGATGAGTGAAGTAAGCAAGGCAAATTGTGCCCTGTCTCTCTCCTGAGATGTTTCTATTTTCAAGTATGCTGTATAGAAAGACTAGACCATTGTTTTTCCAAAGTTCACCTTGTGGCCCAGTGAGCTTTTGTGTACAGACCAACTGTTCTCTGAAAACTTTTTCCTTCCTTTCTACAAACAATCAGATTTTCTAATTTCTTAAAATCTTCCTTGGTTCCCTGATTAACACAAGCTTCTATAATTTTTTCTACAGTCTAGTATTTGTTAGCTATTGAATAAAAATCTGTCTCCCCAGTTTCACCCATTGCAACCAGGAAAATGAAAAAGACAGTCTAACATCGATGTACCCATGCCACCAAGACTTAAAATATCCCATGAAATCTTCTCCTTCTCAAGCCTTTGAAGTAAAAATGACTGCTGAGAGGAGACTCGCTCTCTCCCAGTGATGAACCCTCTAATTGTTTATCCAATACAAAGTGATTCATCCTGAACAGTATATACACAGCAACCATACTACAGGAATCCAGAAGCTTATATTTATATATTCAGTCATGTTATTATAAATACATATATGTAAGAATAACAATTAAAGTAAAAGAGGACATAAATTTGAAAGGAAAGAAGGACTTGGGGAAAGTTGAGAAAGAGGGGATTATGGATAAAGGAAAAGAACAGTAAATATGGAGAAATCTTAAACACATCTAGCTATTCTGTTTGTTAAAATCGCACATTAAACTTGATAATATTTAATCAGTATTACATAAACAATAAGGCTTGGGATTTTAAAAACACAATACTCTTCAGTGAAATGTATTGCTAAGCCATGATAGTCAGTAGGTTAGGTAAATGTAATGCTTATTTGATTTATGATACTATCAGCTTATGATAATGAGATTCTCAGAAGAGAAATCAACTAGAAATCCTGAAATATCTGTTTCAATCATATGGTATTAGTTTTTTATTGACCATATAACAAATTATTATAAACTTTTTTTTTTTTTTTTGGTTTTTCAAGACAGGGTTTCTCTGTGTAGCCCTGGCTATCCTGGAACTCACTCTGTAGACCAGGCTGGCCTTGAACTCAGAAATCTACCTGCCTCTGCCTCCCAAGTGCTGGGATTAAAGGCGTGAGCCACCACTGCCCGGCTATTATAAACCTTTTGACCTTAGTACATGTTTATTATATACCATAGTATCTGGGGCATGAAAGTTTTATACTGTGTCAAAATATTGGTGTTAGCAAAGCCATTCTATAGGCAAAAGAGAGAAGAGTCTTTTACCTGGTGTATTCTAGTATTGAGATGCTCTTGTTCTTTCCTTAGTTCATGGAAGATGGAAATCTTCCAGGCCAGCAGCATATCATTTTCAACCCTCACATGCTGCTTTTCATTCTCACATAGTTTTCTTTTACTCCTTGAAGGGTTTTTGTGATCTTACAGTGATCTTCTAAATAATGCAGGAGAATTACCCCATCTCAATATCCTTAATTTAACTTGATATTCAAATTACTCTTTGCCATTATATAATAAAATATTAACTTACCCGTCCCAAATTGTTTAAATTCTGCACAGTTCAAATGGAGATCTGACTATTTAACTAGTTTAAATCATGAAAACCACTAAGTCCTTGGACTATCTGATATTTCAGATTTCCTAGGTTTATTTTAGGCCTTAACTATATTTAATATTAATGATATAATTTAGAATTTGAATCATAAACTCTGGAGAGGTTAGAGAAAATAACTAAGGTCAGTTACATGACTTCTGTCTACATGGCATAATCCTATAAACCAACTCTCACCACTACAAAAAAATGATCAAAACTGTCTTGGATCATAATCTCTGTCTGTCTGTCTTGCTCTGCCTCCACATATCTGGTGCACATAAACTAATGCAGACCCACATACATAACTCATAAACATACATAAGAAATAAGTAAATATTTAAAAGGAGCTTTGAAAAGATTATTCCTGAGTTAAGGTTAGGTTTTGTCAGCATATTTTACAAGTTTCTTTTTAAAATGTACTACCTTGAAAAATTATGTATTGTAATTATTTGTAATATTATTGTGTGTGTGTGTGTGTGCACGCACACATGTGCACAAGCATGCATGAAAGCACACATCCATGTGAATGTCAGAAGTCAAGTTGTGAATGTTGTTTTTTCTCCTTTCTCCATGTGTGTCCAGCTGATTGAGTTCAGGTTAGCAGGTTTGACATCAAGCACCTTTACCTGCTGAGCCATTTCACTGTCACCAAACAACCCATTTTGCATGCTGAATGAAAATTAAATGCAAACTTTGATTTAAAGTCACAACATTTTCTGTGCTCCTGTAATAAGTGATCATATATTCAAGGACTGTAAAGTGATGAACAATGAAACACTTTCTCAGTTTTTACTTATAAGTTCAAGAGGCAAAAAAAGAAGAGAGGGGGCAATGCAGTAAGCACCAGAGATTGAACAAAAATCTGTTTTGAAAACCAAGCTATCCAAACCCAACAGCTGGAACTAGAAGATATCATCCTGATTGAGGTAATCTAATCACAAAAGAACACACATGGTATATACTCTCTGATAAGTGGATATTAGCCCAGAAGCTTAGAATACTCAAGATACAATTTATAGACCAAATGAAGCTCAAGAAGAAGGAAGATAAAAGTATGTATACTCCAGTCCTTCTTAGAAGGGGGAACAAAAATACCCATGGGAGGAAATACAGAGACAAAGTGTGGAACAGAGACTGCCTCACGTGGGGATCCATCCCACGTACAATCACCAAACCCAGACATTATTGTGGATGCCAACAAGTACTTGCTGACAGAAGTAGAGGCTCACAGCCATCCATTAGACTGAGCACAGGGTCCTCACTGAAGGAGTTAGAGAAAGGACCCATGGAGCTGAAAGGTTTGCAGCCCCTTAGGACAAACAATAATATGAATTAACCAATACCCTCAGATCTCCCAGGGACTAAATCACCAACCAAAGAGTACACATGGAGGGACCCATGGGTCCAGCTGTATATGTAGCAGAGGATGGCCTAGTTGGTCATCAATGGGAGGAGAGGCCCTTGGTCCTGTGATGGTTCTATGCCCCAGTGTAGGGGAATGCCAGTACCAGGAAGCAGGAGAGGGCAGGTTGGTGAGCAAAGGGAACAGGGATGGGATAGAGGGTTTTCAGAGGGGAAACCAGAAAATGTTATAACATTTGAAATGTAAATAATAGAAAATATCTAATAAAAAAGGAAAAAAGCAATATCTTTAGAGGAATAAACAGTAAAATATAACTTAGGGTGATACTCACTTTCCTTTGAGTAAAGGCAGAACATAATCACACACATATAAACATACACATTTTTCTTTTATGTTTTAAATTTATGTTCATGATCTATTTTTAATTAATATTTAAACAGAGTGTGAAGTTTATTTGGAGGTTTATTTTTCTGTTATGGATATCTATTTACTCCACTACCACTATTGTCTATAATCTGTATTTTCAAATGAATGGCTATCTGCAGTGTTTTGATTAATCATTAAGACTATATTTTATATAAAGTATGTTCATAATACAAATACTGTCCTATTTTATATCATAATTTTAAGTCAACAGTTATCAAAGACAGTATTATTTTTGTGAAATGAGTTATAGTAATTAAATAAGTACCATTATTGAGATTTCCATGCAATTTTACAATTCATAAGACATTTATAATTTAATAAACTATATAGTGCCTAATTATACTAAAATGAATGATTGTAGAAGAAATATAGGAATATAGTTTATAGTACTAATTTTGAATATTGTACTGTATATTAATTCTTCTTCCCATCAGATACTTGAAAAGATTATTAGATGATATTTGATAAATTTGTTACAAAGCCATATAGATGGACAGTGCTTAATATAGCCAATTATCTTGTAGGAACGGATATTTTATTTAAAGTAAATTGGATTAAATACAGAAAAACATAAAATTTACATCCATTGTTAACTCCCAAGTTGTATGTTCTTTACAGATCAGCCCATTACTAATAGCAGAAATATCATATGATAGTAATGTTTATTATGAAAGGGACTATGCATATAACTTTCACTATAGTTAATATTGATTTTATGGAATAAAATGATTACATGTTTTTCTCTAGAAATTTATGTATTTAGATATTTCTGGATATTACTATACTAAATGGGATGACAATATGTTAGCATCTTATCACCCCACTAAATTAATATACTACTTTGTGAAATTACTGCAAGCATAAAAAATATGTAGGGGTCCAAATAGTCACATATCATCCACTTCACATTATTTAACATCTACACCATAGGTGTACACATTATGTTAATATTCAGTGATAAATGGATTTCAATGTGTATTTACATTTCAAGTCTTTAAAATGTGGAATACCCGTGATACAACTTACAGACCATATGAAGCTCAAGAAGAAGGAAGACCAAAAGTGGATGCTTCAGTTCTACTTAGAAAGGAGAACAAAATAATAAAGGGAGGTAGAGGGAGGGAGTGACCTGGGAGGGAGAGAGGAGGGGAAAGTGGAAAAAGAAGGGCAGGATCAGGTATGGGAAGAGATGGGGGAGAAGTACAGAGGATCAGGAAAATGAACAGAGGTGTGTTGCAATGGGGAATGGGGAACTAGGGACAGCCACCAGAAAGTCCCAGATGCCAAGAAAGCAGGAGGCCCCCAGGACTCAATGGGAATGACATTAGCTGAAATACCCAAAGGAGAGATAGAATCTGTAGAGACCATATCCAGTGGATAGGCATGGTCCCTGGTTGAGGGATGGGGCTACCTATCCATCTCAAATATATTAACCCAGAAATGCTCCTGTCTAAAGGAAATACAGGGACAAAGAATGGAGTAGATACTGAAGGAAAGGCTATCCAGAGACTGCCCTACCTAAGCATCCATCTCATCTATAGACACAAAACCCAGACACTATTGCTGATGCCAAGAAGTGCTTGCTGACAGGAGCCTGATATGGATGTCTCCTGAGAGGCTCTGCCAGTGCCTGACCAAGACAGATGTGGATGCTCACAGCCAACCATTAGACTGAGGTTGGGGACCCCAATGGAGGAGTTAGGAGAAGGACTGAAGGGGCTGAAAGGATTTGCAACCCCATAGGAAGAACAACAATATCAATCAACTAGACCCCTTAGAGCGCCCAGGAACTAAACCACCATTCAAAGAGTACACATGGAGGGACCCATGGCTCCAGCTGCATACATAGCAGAAGATGGCCTAGTCGGTCATCAGTGAGAGGGGAGTCTCTTGGTCCTGTGGAGGCTTGATGACCGAGCATAGGAGATGCTAGGCTGGTGAGATAGGAGTGGGTGGGTAGTGGGGGGGAGTACCCTCATAGAAGCAGGAGTTAAGGAGGATGGAATAGGGAGTTTTTGGAGGGGAAACCAGGAAGGGAAACAACATTCGAAATGTAAATAAAATAATCAGTTTATAAAAATGAAGTTCTATGACATAGTGAAAATTAAAAAAAATATATTTAAAAGCAGACAGTTGTACACTTATATGGCTCATTTTAATGGTTGTCTTCCTTTGTGAATTAAGATAATGACTTATTTCCAACCCCAAAACTAATATTTCTTTACTGTACATACATGAAATCCACAGAACTTTCATAATTCATTATGCTGGGTTCATCTGCATTGTTTTTATATTCTAAATGGTTTTTCCCCTCAAATTCTTATTTTTAAACCTACTCACCATTGATTGTATTGGATGAATAGTTTCAGGAAGAGGAGTCTTTTGGAGTTGATTGGTCATCATGAGTAGAATTATTATAACAGGCATATTAGGCATATAATAGGCCCACAGAGAACTATTAGTCTTTTCTACCTAATGAGTATAAAGAGAAAGGATACTATTTCTCAAATAGCATAGGGGTCTCAACAGAACTGAGTTTTCAAATGTATTTTATCATGAAATCCCTACACTCCAAATGAAGAAGCAGTAATTTTTGTCATTTATCAGATACCCTGTGTGTGGCATATTTGACACAGGGTTTCTCTCTGTAGCTCTAGTTGCCTTAGAACTCACTCTTCAGACCAGGCTGGTCGAGAACGCAGATATCCATCTGTCTCTCCTTCCTGAGTGTTGGGATTGAAGGTGTGTACCACTACCACCATCACTTTTATTGTTATGATCATTTAAGAGGCTCAGATGATACAGAAGACAGTTTAAAAAAGGAAATAGGCTTGGGCACAGATAAAATAAAATGGAAACTTTTTGTCTATTAAAATCTGACAAAAGGGCTTGAGTGATGGCTTAGAGGATTAGAACATAGTCTGATCTTCCAGAAGACCTGGGTTTAATTCTCAGCATCCACATGGCAGGTCACAAACATCTAGAACTCAAGATGAAGTTGATCTCATGCCCTCTTATAGTATCAGAACTCTAGACATACTAGACTCTAAGCATATAATGCATAGACATATAAATCAATATATAACATAAAGTAAAAATGTAAAGAACATGACTTTACTTCAGTATCTTTTTACATTATAGCATCTATATTGAGGCTAAGATATGACATTCCTTAGATAGAGGCCCTCCTTATTTTGTTATTTTATTATAATGCTAGAGGCAATGACAAGAATAGGAGAAAGATCATTGGAGGTTAAAGGATGATATCAGAATATAAAACAGTAGTCACATATTTTCTCTTGATATGCTGTTCTCCACTAACCATTGACAACTTCTGTAGAGTAGTCATTCTGAGATAATTGCCTTAATGTTTTTACTTCATAGAATTTGCCCCCACATAGCATTTACCCTATAAGAAATTATTAATGAATTATACTTACACTTATATTTATACTTCAGTAGTAAGAATGTAATGAAATACGAAGCAACAAAGCAATAGGGATTAACATAATTTAAATTATAAGTTGTTATAATATAAATTATTATCACCTTACTATTCTAATGCTATATATTGTAATAGAAATATAACAGGTGAATTTTAAGACTCTTTTCAATGAAAGAAGATGTGATGGCTATATATCCAAGATAATTCAATTTTTATGATGATCTTAAATAGATTTTTCTCCAAAGATGTGAACTTGGATAAGATAATCAAGATTTTTCTTATCACACTGGCACTTTATACATCTTTCAAATATTTCACCAAGTGTCATGTTAAAACCAGCTAATAAAATGTCATGTTTTCTTGAGTTATGATTACTCAGAAACAGTGACTGAGAAAAGTCTTTGGTATTAGGTAACTTATTTCTCAGGTGATCTCAAGAATCAGAGTAAAGAAGCAGGTAAATAAGACAGTGAAGAAAATAAAGGCATAAAAAATATGAATTGATGAGCAGGGTGTTGTTATGATCAACTAAAGCTTAATATCATATGGCTATCTAGGACATCAATATTTATTCCCTGGGGGAAAGAAAGATGGAGTTCTGATTACTTCCCTATAATGTGCTAGATCTGATGCAATTAATTAATTCAACATTGCTTTCTAGTAGGCTGACTGTTGCTGTATATAATATTTTGCAACCTTCAAGACAGGTCTCATTTTATATATGAAAAATATTAGAAAAAATGAGATCACCTGAAAGCCACCAAAATTATCAGCAGATTTATCTGCATGTACAATGTTTTTCTCTGATTTCACTACTGATGTTTCCCACGTTGACTGACACCACTATACTGACTTAAACAGTTCTGGAGATAATCCATATGATAATGCAATCAGATCTTTCAGTTTTTCCATATCCTTTGGAAATTATTCTTCATGTTTGCCACACTGTAACTTACAAAGGTTTTCCCTTGATTTATTGGATAGCATAGATGAATATCAATGTCAAATTAGTTTATACTATACAAAAGGAAAACACTTATAAATGTTCCTTTAATAGACCATTATAGGTTTTGGGGTTTTCTGTAGAACTGATTGCTGTTTTTTTTCCACCTTTCTATTTTGGCCCTTATTATAACTAATATCAATATGTTTACTCATAAAATACATAAAAGTATCACCATGCTTAATGTATTTGTAAATATAGTCAGGGTGCTTTATTTTTTGAATAATAAAATATATCATCTGCTTTGTATAATACAATATCAAAAATGCATATTAACAATTATACAACAGCTGGATTCTGTCAGGCTCAATGTGTTTTTTAAAACATAGGGGATTCAATTGTGCTATCTATAAAAAGAATTGTATTTAATGTCAATGAAGTATTAATAAAATTGATGTTAAAATCATCAAAATAAATAATGAAATGTATATAACTCCTGGCATGTGGCTTTCTGACACAGAGCCTTGTAATTTTAAAGAATGGATACATTTCAGAACCAATTTGTTATACCCTTATGCATCTTAGAGATTTACTCTCCTCAGAGAAGATCTCAGAGATTATAAAATAATGAATTTGTTCACGTCTTTATTAAGTTCCCATCACAGAGCTGTGCATAAGACAAAGTAGGTATTAACATGTCATATCATTTGACACATCTTTTCAGTTCTTTTATTCTTTGGAATCTCAGGCTACCTGGGAGCTTGTAAACTGTCCAGAGTGAACCAGAAGATTAAGTTTTAACCAGTACTATGTCTTTTCTGCTTTCTTGTTGCTAGTGCTGTACATCCTCTCTTGGTAAATCCATCAGAATGTAGTTCTCATTTGAGGGGAAGTGGGTAAAATTAAGGGGGGAAATGGAGTAGTAAACATCCTTCAGGTTTACCTAAGATAATCATGCTGCATACTATAATTTGGCAATTGGTTTATGCCATTATTTCCTATTATTGATGAGAGAAGATTGAGGGTGGGGCAGGGACAGTATGTCTGCTGTTCTTATGACCTTACAGTAGTGGTGGATATATGGAGAAGAACTTCACAAGATTGGATAAGATGTGGCTTGCAAACATAAAATCATGGATGGGAGAAAGGTTCTTGAGGCTTTCACTCCTCTCAAAGAGTTACACATATTTGCTACAGACAGTTGCTGGAGGAGTGAGACTCTGATTCCACAGTAGCATATCCCCATTGCATTTGCAAATAGGGTTTTACTAGAAAAGATGAGCCTAGTAGCTCTTTGAAGTATAATCCAGAGAGAAACTAGACTAGACAGTATAGAAAACTACAGCTGCCAAGTTAAGAGAAATTTAATATAAACCAAAAGGAATTAGTTCTATTTAAAGGCCATGCTTCAAATGTCCTTTATATGTTTTCTACTTTGCTTACCTTACTTGCTTCTTATATGAACAAAAGAAACGTAAAATTATTTTTGTTAGTTTTAAATCTCATTTCACATACTTATGAATTAGAGCCTTCTGTTTACCAACATTTCTTTTGTTTGTAAATGGAGAAAATATAATTGCAACTATGGTTTTAAAATATGCTTCCTTTAAGAGAAAATAACATGTGACATAGTCACATGGATTCAAATTACTTAATGGGAATAGTACTATTGTGCTAGGAAAGCAGGATAAAGGAATACATTGTAACAAAGGGTTGAAAGCAAAGTATGAGGAGGACCAGGCTGTTTTTAAGGTACCCCAGGAAAAGATCTTAAATACATAGCCAGGAGAAGCATTTGGAATTAAAATTCTATGCTAAAAGAATAACAGAATTTGTTTCTGTATAAATTCAAGGTCAGAGGTTAATAATCAATTTTACAACAAAAATGCAACCCTTATCTAGTTTCTGGATATGAACATTCCTGTCAGTATTAAGGCTATATACTAAGAAAGTGTTCTTATAAATGCTTCAGTTTTTTAATAAAATGAAATAAAAATCAGGGCCCAACAGATGCTTCTCTGGTTACTATCTTGCAAAAGTAGATAATGTGCTAAGAGAAAGGGCATACCCAGGGGACATCTGGCAGATACGACAAAAAGCAGGTTATAGTATAAATCTTTCTCCTTACACCAGTTTCCTTCAGGTGCCTCATTAGCGCAGTAGGTACTGTGTCAGTCTCACACATCTGTCTCCTTCCATATGGGCAGACACAGATTGTACAATGAAGGAGATGTCAAAAGCTTGATAAATCTGGTTCAAAATCTAGGCATCTATAAGTATTCCAATTCTCCAAGGCATAGATTCTAGATCTAGAAAGTATAAATAACAAAACTCAGTTTTGAGTTTATCTAAGTAACAGATAAAAATAATCCATGAAGCACACTGAGTACTGTACCTAAAGTGCAAGCATTCAGTAAATGGCAGGGATTTTCAAATTAGTGACTATGTTTCATAATACAAATTTCTTTACACTCAAAGACAAATACTATAAAAATATCTTCCTTCTTATTTACTAAGAGTAACTGGAATTTAAAAAATATATTAAAAAAATTATAACCAAATTTAGGATAGAAACTCAGAAGCAAAAATAATGATTATAAGAAGCTGAATATAACAATAAAATTGCTGACCATGATATTGCATACTTTTAATTCCAACACTCAGGAAGCAGAGGTAGGAGTATCTGTGTGAATTTAAGGCCAGTCTAATCCACATCATGAGTTAGAGGCCACCCAAAACTACAAAGCAAGAAGCTGTCACAAACAAACACACACACACAAAAAAACCAAGAATAGAAATCCAATGAAGTCATAACACATATAATGTAAAACTTGATGAGAAAAGTGAAATATATCTTTAAATGTTGCAAGCTTATGGAATACAAAAGTTGGCTAGGTATGGAGATTTTGTTAATGAGATCGATGAAATGAATTATGTGTTCCTCCATATTTGCTATTGTAATTATATTATGCTTTTCTTTAGCTTTCTTGGGCACAGAAAAAATTGAGGCTGAGGTGAGTAAAAATTGGGAAGTATGTGATTAAACAGAATAACAAACCCTCTTAATTATCAGAAAAATTGTGATTTCTTTTTCTCTGTAGTTTCCTTATCTGTCAAACTAAGAAATAAAAATTAAATATCTTCTAGCATCTCTGACCTATGAAAATTCAGGATTCTACAAATATTTTTTTCTGTTTAAATATTTTCAAAGCATACAGTGAACATAGAAAAAGTGTAAATTCATATATGTAAATAAAGAAGTATATGCAGTGGGTGGGCAGATGGTTTAGTGGGTAAAAATCATTTGCTCTGCAAGTGTTAAGACCTGAATATGAACCCATAACCTGTGTAAATGCTGACCAAATAGCTTATGCATATTCCTAGTGCTTCTATGGGAAGATATAGAGACAGGAAGCATACAGGGCAGCCAGACTGGTGTGCACAGTGAAAACCAACAGAGAAACCCTATTTAAAATAATGTGGAAGAAGAGGACTTTTACACATGTACAAGTTCTTTATCTCTGTCTTTGCCTCTGTCTCTCTGTTTCTCTCCCTTCTTCCCTCCCTCCTTCCCTCCCTTCCTCCCTCCTTCCCTCCTTCCCTCTCTCTTTCTGTTCTCTTTCTCTTTCCCTTCCTCCC
>NC_045030.1:84470851-84471848 GCF_008632895.1 Mastomys coucha | reverse complement strand
CTCTCTCTCCTCTCTCTCCTCTCTCTCCAGAAAGAATTGGGCATGTGACTACAATAAGCTAAATAATATACTCATATTACAAACATATATAAAGTGTCTCAAACTCATTAATCATGAGGCACCATGCATGGAAACCCCAATTCAATACCATATCAACATATCCAGAACACCATAAATTAAATATGAATAATACTAAGCACTGGAAGCTACTATCTACAATATTTCTAATAAGCATTCTATCTAAAATGTTTGTAGAATGATTATGGTTCAGTAAACACTTTAGCTACCTTGAGAAACTGCATGGCATGCATGGCATTATCATCTAAAGGTGATCATTTGGCTTCCTATGATCTAACACTTTCATTTTTAGCAACATGTAACAAAAGTAGGAGCATTCATGCAAAATAATTATAGGTTGGAGAGACTGGCCTTTTAAAAAAGAGTTCCCCAAAAGATGAAATCCAAATGTTCATCCAGCATACATAAATAATTGCTGTTATATTTGTACAAAAGCACATTACCAATGTCAATGATCAATCTACCAATAAAAACAAATTCGTGTCCATCGTTTCAAAAAAACTAACATATACTCAGTCAATATGATGTCTTTTGGGGGAGAATATTGTCTGAGGAGGTATAGATCTGGAATTTTCACATGATGACAATATTCTTTAGTTGACCTTGGTAAAAATGGAACTCAATGGGAAATATACTTATTTATTATATTACATATGTGTCTATTTAAAAATCAGTAAAATGTGTTAAATTAATGCAAATAATTTCATTAATGTATATTGATAATTTTTCTTTTCTTGTTCTCTATCTAAATTACTTCTGTGACATTCATGGATAAAAATAGAGGTGTCTGGTATGAAGACACATGGAAACTGCTTGGGGAGAGGAAGGGACAACCCGGATGGGAGAGAAAAGGCAAGTGAGGGTAATGTGTGGCAAGAATGGGCAAAATTGGGTACACACATGAAAATGTCATCATTAA
>NC_045030.1:84454768-84470785 GCF_008632895.1 Mastomys coucha | reverse complement strand
AGAGAAAAGGCAAGTGAGTGTAATGTGTGGCAAGAATGGGCAAAATTGGGTACACACATGAAAATGTCATCATTAACCCATTTTTAAAAAATAAATAATAACAAAGAAATGTAAGCCTGCTTATATACATTAACATGCCTCTTATATAGGAGGAAGGGATCTAAGAAGTGGAAATAAGAAGAAAGTATGAGACAGGTTTTAGAGACAATTTAGTCAAATATGTGCTCTTTGGAGTAGGGACTGACTTTCCGGAAATTCATATTCTTCAGAAAATGTCCAATACATCCCACTCTCCAAACTAAAATGTAAATTTATGTCTTAAAATGTGTTCTAGACACAGTTCTATCTGAAAATGCAGTCCACACAGACTGGGCTATAAAATTATAAGGCTGTTAAATGTTCTTCTTGTCAAAAGTATATAGGAGCAGATCTAACCTATTGTTGATCCCATTTCTCTAGCCTTTATAATCACTTGTGCTCTGATGGATTTAGCCGTAAACACTGATAAGATATTTTCAGTTAGCTTCTAATTAAAACACCAAGTTACACCAATGTAAAAAGCTTTCTAAATATAGCACAGGAAACAGTGTCTGGGGATAGAAGTAAAATCTACCAATAAAAGGAAACACACGTTTCCAATGCTCCTGAGACAAATATTGGAGGCCCATGCTCGGTGCACAGAGAAAGCTATTTATCTGATTGTCTGTAACTGACTTGCAAGAGTGCACTCCTCTCCTAGGTTGGATGTTAGTGAAGCTGAACAGCAGCTGTTAGGCAAGCTTCTCCTTACTTCATGTGACCCTTCAAATTTGTCATTTCACTCGTTCCTTTGGATGATCGTTTTTCATCAAATTTGCTCTTTTTCCTTTCAGTTCTTACTTTGTCCTTTTATGAACCCACAAGCTTTAGCATATCTATGAAAGCAGGAACCCAGGAAGGCTGTCTCTTACTAAGCTGGCTTTTTCTGTCTGGATCTGCAGCTGCTGCTGCTCCCTAGAAAGCTGTCACTATAGATATTTCCCCACTTTTATCCACATAAAGCACATTCATCTGTAAATCCTCAGGGACTGTATCTTAGTCTATAGCTCTAGCACCAAGCCAGGCTGCTAGACTTTACCAATAAACATTTGTTGGATGAATGGAAACATCCTGTCACTTGAATCGGTATGCTCTAATCATGTTCTGGGTCACGTAATGGAGAAATAGCCTCTGTTTGGTGTCACTGTTGAGGTCCTCTCTGAATGGTTAGGCAGTGACAGGGAGGTAAACTAGCAAATCCTGGTCACTAACATTCAGGTCATGGGTGTGCTTTTCCTCAGTATTTTCTTTTCATATGTGTCGCAGAAAATAAATAAGTTCTATACTTACACTGAAGCCCACAAAATATCAGAGTAGAATTAGTGTCACTTCTAATAATCTACTTTATTGTCATTGGATAATTACACTTACAATCTGTAACAAGGAAATCTGTGTTAGGGAAAGCAGATTGTGAAGTGTTTACCATGCCTGATCCTGTGAGTGCTGCTAATGAGTGGCAACAAGGAACAAGGAGTTGATCAGAAAAGAATGATTCTGGCAAATATATTCACACGACTGTTCTCAATCTTTTATATTTACAAGTATGTCATTAGGTATCCAAGTAATACTAATATTTATTTTTGGGAAACTTACAAGTTCCTTTGACCTTCTAATGGATATGGACATTTTCTGTACTGCCCAAATATATGGCAGCTATTTCCCACCTTCTTTAAAAAGATGTTGGGCTCTAACCATCTCATTTTCTTCTTTACCTATGTTATTGTGTATACTATCTTTTTACTTATTTTCTTCTTCCTTATACTAGCCTTTTGGCTATACCTTCAAAGCCTAACAAAATATTTTGTGGTGGCTTTTCATGTTATGTGTAAGTTATTTATACTCTTTAGTTATGCTGAAGTCTAGCTTCCAATAGTAGTGCATATATTTTATATTTAAAGTATACTCTTTACAGAAATCATGTTTTTCACAGGAATTAGTACGGCTTATAGGGTAAAATGTATGGAGCTGTAAAAGAAAAAAACAAAAAGTTTTCCTATAAAATGCTTACTTTTAGAAATTACCCAAAGTGTCACTGAAATATTATAGTTAACTATTGTTTTAAGATTTATTT
The DNA here is from genome assembly GCF_008632895.1 of Mastomys coucha. Taxonomy (NCBI): domain Eukaryota; kingdom Metazoa; phylum Chordata; class Mammalia; order Rodentia; family Muridae; genus Mastomys; species Mastomys coucha. Next base: position 84,468,636 of record NC_045030.1, on the reverse strand, counting down.
TAAAGTCAGTTTGAACAAGTTTGGCAGACATCATCTTATCTTTTATTAATATATACTCAGTGGATTAAATTTGTGAAAAGTTATGCGTGCAGAACATCTATAAATCTCTTCCGATCAGAGCCTAAACAATGAAAGGACTTAGCTCAGTTAGTTTAAAGCTTTTAACATTATAGCCTGCTAGTAATAAATACTAAGTAAATATCTTCTAATTTGATCTTAAGCGCTATGATTTTGACTATAATTTTTCAACCCCTAAAGTATTGATTTTTCTTGATAAAATTATGAACAATCTCAACTTTGCAATGGCTGTATTATTTGCCTTGATATTAAAAGTGATGCTGGTGTATCATGACCCCACAAAAATCAGTATTAACAGTAAATCTATGAGATATTTAATCTATGTACAATGCAACTAATTTCAATTATATATAGAATTATGTACTACATCATATTCTAAACATGAACAGTTATATTTATATCTTATTTTCTATGAAGAAGGTAAGATAATGGAAAAGTAAAGTGATTAGAAAGGCAATTAATCAATTACATTCAAACTTCTATGGTTTTTTTTTCTTAATTTGCTTTATGATTTTGTCCCTTGGGTCTCACACATGGTTGGTAAGTACTCTATCACTAACAACTTATAGTTTCTTTTCATTATTTTAATAAGAGAAAGTAAAATGGCCACAACTCAGTATTCTGCAAACATGCTTAGTTTTCAAGTAAATAATACTTTTTGACATATTTGGCTCTGCTCTTTAAAAACAGTACACTGGAGGGGCATTGCACTTTAATAATTCCATGAGATGCCCCAGTGTCTGTGAGAAATTCCAACTAGTGTTCAATACTTAACTCAGGGAACCAAGACAGGGAAAATCCCTTTAAAGATCACAATAACAACAACCGAATTTGCCAGAGGTACAGCCTTCCTGTTATAAATTTCAGGAAAGATGAAATTGCCTTTTCTAAATAGCAAAAAGCAAGTCTACTAAGAGAAAAATCTGTGTGACTTCCATTGCACAAATTTAACTGGAGATTGAAAATAACACTAAAAAAAAATCTTTTTTCTTTCCTTTTTTAAAAAGAAAAACACTTTACAGTATGTTTGTTATTTCCTTTTGAGATGGATTAAGAGGTCATGAAATTGTTTTCATACAGACACCAAAAAGCTCCCTGTGACAACTTTTATTTTTTTTTCAATTGGCTTGTTTGCTTTTCCCCAGCTCCATTCTCCTCCTCTGTGAGTTTCCTTCTTTGCTCCATACTCCAAAGCCATAGGAAGAATTTTCCTCAGACCTTTAAAGGCTTGTATCTGTTACCATAGAGACAGGCATCATAAGATAGCTGTTCGTAAAGTTCTCATGGAAATAAAACAAAAATCCTAAGGGTTTTACAGGAATTTTCAATTTTACTTGAAAAAAAAAATGATATTGTCTTCTTCACCACAAAAGTAGGGATTTTAGTTTCAAAGAGGGGAAGTATAAAGATTATAATCAGTGGTGGGAAGTTCATTATATTTATGTTTATAATTTAACTACTAATTATCCTATCAATCAAACAAATCCTTCTCTTCCTAAATTTAGGAAAAATTTTTCGTGAGTATCTCTTTGCTAACTTTTAATTCTAACATGTTTTATTATTCTTTATAATCACTATAACCTGTGCATTTATTCTTATTTTGATAGTCTTTGATCATTCCTAGAACATATTTGATCAAGGATAGTCTTATCATTTAACAACAGTAAATGAATCTCAGAAATTAGGAAAATAAGGATCTCAACAACTGTATATAGGCTTTGGAAGAAAAGAAAGGGTAATTCCAAGATGGGATGTGATTTCTACTTCCTCTAACATGTCTGCCATTGACGTTTTTTAAAATCTAAGGGCTGAAATTACTTGCTGGCAGAATAAAAACCACTAATACTGAAAGAAAGCACAAACGAAAAAAAACAAAACCAAAGATGGCCCTTTCCCCAGCACCTCTGGGTCCTACAATGCAAGTAGATGTAAGGACACAAGTCAATCACTGCAGAGACCTCTACTTCCCTACAGCAACATCAAAGTTTTCTCCATAACCATAACTTTTTAATAAGATACCATCAGTATCATCCTACCTTTAACTAGCATACTTAATATTTGGATGACATTTCAAAATGTTTGTGTTGCTCAATTGACTTTTGGTTTTCTAGAAATTTGAGTCAGTAAACAACTTCCATTTTTTTTTCTTTTGTCTGTGTAGAGTGTAGGCAAGCTTTTACTATTTAGGGCCAGAGAGTAAGTATTTGGCTTTGTGGCCCATATAACTTCTGTCATCACCAGTTAATTGCTGTTTTAAAATGAAAGCCACCATAATTTCTGTAAAATACAAATGTATGTAGCTAGCCTTCATTAAAAATTCACAGGCTCCCTAGTTGGGATTTTATATGTCAAGAATAGTCTTTCAATTGGGAGACCTGAAGAGGACAGGGACTCCACAGAAGGGCAACAGAGTGAACTAACCTGGAACCTTGGGGGCTCCCAGAGATAGAATCATCAACCAAAGAGCCAGCAGAGGCCGGACATATGTAGCAGATGAGCACCTTGGTTTTCATGTAGGTCTCCCAAAAAACTGAAGCAGGAGCTATCCCTGAGCCTGTTGCTTGCCTACCTACCTGTGGTTCACACACTTGTAAATGGACTACTTTGTCTGACCTCAGTGGGAGAGATTGTGCTTAGTCCTGAAGCAAATTGATGTGTATGGAGAGTTGACTCGCAGAGGGGGCAAGGTGCTTCCTTTTTCAAAAGGGAAGGGAAAGGGGTACCGGGGTACCACTTGCTTGAAGGGGTACTGGAAGGAGAGGAATGGCTGATAACAAGTTATAAAGTGAATAAATAAATAAATTCAAAAAAATAACTTTTAATAATCTATTTAGAAATATTAAACCAATCTCAATTGGCTGGCCAAATGGAAATTTGGGTGACATATTTCTCATTATATCCATATATCCATGGCTCAATTAAAGCAATGAAGACCCTCAAATAATGCCTCCGAAGAGAATGTTTCGTTGTTTTAGTTGTTGTCTCATAGAATCGTCAGTTTCCTAGATACTTAACATTCAAAATGACTTTAGGCATCTTAAAAGAAAGCACTGTATTTTATGCATAGGTGTCTAAATATACATGCATATATACATTTACAAACAATGTTCGTGTAGGAGCTCACATAGTTAGAAGGGGGCATCAGATCCCCTGAGAGCTGGAGTTACAAGTAATTGTAATCCACCTAACTCATTGTGGATCACCTAATGGGAGAACTCATCTGCAATCCATTCTTGTCTGTTCCTTCCACCATTCTTCAGCCTTTCTTTCACCTTTCTAAATAAAGTAATAAATGAGTGTTATAGTTGCTAGAAACTTTCATCATCCATGCTTTTCTCTTTTCTTTTTTCTTCTTTTGAATTATTATCATTTAACCTTTTTTTTAACAGTCCACTCACTATTCCCTTCCTGGTCCGCCCTCTGATGGTTCCTCCTCTCATACCTCCTCCCCTATCTTCAAGAGGATATTCTCCCACACACATCTCATCCACACTTTTCTTAAAAAAAAAAAAATTAAATTGGGCTGAATTTTGTTTTGTTTTTAAGACACTGTTTCATCCTGGGATCCAGGCTAGTCTTGAGCTCATAGAGTAGCCCAAGCTGGGCTTGAACTCACTATATTTCTGACTCATCTTTACAAGTGCTGGGATACAGATGCTTTTGTTTACTTTTTCATCATACAGGCTCATTTTTACTTTTTAAGATTGAATTTTGTAGCCATGTAAGATTACGGCTATTTAATTAATGAATTATCATTAATTAATAAGTTTATTTTATTTTATTTTTACTTATTCACTTTACAACCCAATCACTAGTTCCCCTCCCGGTCATCTCCTCCCACAATGAATTATCATTAAGTTTTAATCCTCTCACATACAGATGTTTTGAATTTTCTTGTAGGAGTTTACATTTGTTGCTATTATGCTTGTCTTTGGAGGAGGAGTAACCTGGAGGTGAAGGCAGTTTCATCTTAGCCTGGGCTAGAGTGAATCTGTTATAAAGAAATAAATCAAAGCCCAATCTGGATTTTTGGTTTTACCAGGTTCTTTAGGTAGCTACTTTGGTTCTCTTCAAATTCAGTGTATGTATTTGTTCTCCTTCACAGTCAGGTATCTATTTTGATATTTTTGGGTTCTGCATATTAATATTTCACAGAACAAGAAGGGCCAAGGACATGATCAAAAGGCATATTCTGACAGATGAAGTTCAAGTCATATAAAGCCTGCTTTCTAGAGCTCTTAAAATTCTCCTATGTGAAGTGTTCTTTATGATTTGCAATGCTTCATTAAGTGATACAGTGAGTGCAGGGCAATATAACAAGCTAATATTTAATCACAAGACTATTATATCAAACCTCACCCTGTCTGTATGTGTAGCAGAGTAATTTGACCAAGTCAAGATAACAGAACATTGAAGAATTCTGTATGCTATTCCTTTTTCCCCAGACCATTACATCCTCTTCAGAAATACCTAGTTAACACTTGTGACAAAACATATTGCTTATTTGTCAGGAGAATTATTTCTAGTTACAAGCAATTATTTAGTTCTCCTACCTTATTTATGCACTTTCCTTTTAAAATTTTTGCTTGCTGTCTCCTGGCTGAATTAAAAATACTGTATTTTTTTTTCAAAGAACTGAGAAAAATTTCAAGATTTTATGTATGCATGTGTGATGTGTGCCTGTTCCCCCTCCCGTGTGTGTGTGCATGCATATGTGGTCTGTTTCTTTTACCCTTTTCATTCGTAAAAGATGGATGGTATGAGATGGCAGAGTAATAGGATAGAGGAAAAAAAAACCTTCCAAAGCATATTTCTTAGATGATAGTGTCTCCTCCACCTCATCTTTCTAGATGAAGTATGGCACACTGAAAGGCAGCAAGTGTATCGTAAGTGGGAAATCTCAGTGGACAGAGTCCTCACTGAGAGAGAACCAAAGGGCATTCTTTTTTTAAAAAAAAAAAATGGAAAATACATAGTGGTGCTCCATGAGAATTCTACTTAAAGAAACAAATAATTGCTTTTCTCACACAAGTGCTGTAGGGGTAAAAAATACAATCCGTGCTTGTACAAAACAGAGGAAAATCAACAGCCATTCATAAAATCTATCAATTTTAGGTTTGGAAATGTGTGTGGATGTATATCCTATTTCATTTTGTCCCACCTGTCTTTCACATTCTCTGTTTTTATGCATTTCTATCTTTTTTAAAAATTGTTTTCACTGTATTAATTCAGAAGCCACAGAATTTAGCAGTTGGGATTTGTAGACTGCACATGGCCTTGTTTCGCATGCTTACTGTATTCCAGAGCCAGAAAGATCGGCAAGCATTTCTAAAACTCTTTTAAGATGCATTTATTAGAGAGGGTGTACTGCCTGCTTTTCAGGTGTGTGGCCCAAAGCCTGTAAGATTTCATTAATAATCAACAGCTGGTGCCACCTAGTGTCTGTCCTTTCCAGTCATCAGTAGAACCACATAGCAAGCGCTTCTTAAGTCACAAATGAAGGAAGCATAAACTACAAACTAATAAAAGAATTCACAGTTTGGGGAGTCCAGTGGCTGATTAAAATTACATTATCTTCATTCAAATACCCCCTCCACCTTTTGTAAGTAACTATGGTAACAACAGTGCAGTATGAGCAAGCAGGAAGCTCACATTTTTCATAGGAGACATTTCACAAAAGAAGAGTTCTACTAAAGAATTTAGAAAAAGAGTGCCCCCCCCAACTGCCACTTAAAATCATAATGAAAAGTTGCGAAATGAACATGAGAAGGGAAGGAAGTATTTTAAACAATAGTCAGCTACCATTAAGATTTTGGCATCTACCTCAAATCAACACTGATTTGAAAGCAAAATTCTGTCAGTCTCTGAGCGCCTCAAATATCAACCAAATATTAGGACAGACCATACAGGACGCAATTGTACTACAAAGAAATAATCAGAATTTAAAAACCATATTATTAAAATGTGTTGCTGCTAATTGCACATCTTGAAAACTATTTTCATTGCTGCTATACATATGAATTATGAATGACATAGCTGACCCCATTCTGTATGCTTCAAGGTTAAAAAAGTACTCTTCAAATTCTTGCTTATTTTTCCAAACATATGCTAGTAATTAATTTGAATGAATACAAACAAGTATAATTAACCTGCCAGTTTGCAATTGGTTCACTGATATATAAATACATGTTAACTCACTCTTTCTAAGAGGAATACGTAATTGAAAAACATGAACTAACACTCAGAAAAAAAAAAAGTTACATAACAGTCAGTGGCGTTCTTAGACCAGTCTGACTGGGATATTACAATTACTAGAAAAATGATTCACTGCCTATGAGCAACACTGTGTATACTGAAAGGTCATATAAGATATTTGTGTATAATAGTCTATTAACCTGGGTAATTTAGCAACTTGGGCTACCGAGTAGATACGGTAGAGAGCTAAAACGTCTGTATTACTTTGTGAAAAAGCTTGCTTTTCCTACTCAAGAAAATCTATTTTTATATTATTTGACATCTATTTTAAGCAATCACTTCTTAAAAACAGCTTTGAATGTTTTATTTTCTTGTTACCCTAGTGGTGATAAAATTTATTTCAGTATATTCAGTCCAATATACACCCACTGATAGATCCCTACAATAGTATATAAAGATAGTATATAGAAACGAGGCATGGTTTGTACTAAAACCATAAATTGTTCTTTTCCTCAAAACTTTTATTTTTGGAGCAAAATCCAATCCAGGCTGGTGTCCTGTTTGTTTAAAAGTACTTTGTAATCTACTGATTGAAGGAAATATTGCCAAACAGAAAGAGGGATTTGGTAATTGTACACAGGCAGGGAATAATGTAAGGCAAAACTCATTAAGATCCCAAATAAATAAATAAGTGCTCTAGTTTTCAATAATTTATCATTTTCTGTCATTTTCCATTAACAGCTTTCAAAGCTCTATCTGAAAGAAGCTGATACAGAGAAATTAAGAGCAGTAATCAAGTGAGAAATGATAGACCAGCTGGGTCGACATCAACTTGGCAAAACGTGAATACAGTTCAATAGCTGAAACAGATGCTGGAGTTGTTGGAAAAGCCTGCAGGAGATATTGATATATTTTCTTCATATAATGCAGAATGACTGAATTAATGTCAAAAGCTAGGAATTGATGAGTAGAAATGACTGACAGCCAAACTCCTTATAAAATAGAAACCAAGTATAGCAATTCTAACCTATCCAAACACTGTGTACATTCTTATTTCTCTCACTGTCTGAATATGTCAATATATCAATCAGTCTTTGCAAGCAAATTACATCTGACTGAGCTGGGGTAGATTTCCACTTCTCCTGTCATCATTTACCTGGAGAATGCTAGACCCCTGAAAAATACTTTATTCTAAAATCTTCTAACACTGAATTATATCCCAGAACTGTTTCACTGAGGTTGGAAGCACGCACCCCCCACCCCAAATTTAACGCAGCACAAGGTAATTTTAAAATCCATTCTGTAAAAGCAACACTGTTTGCAGAGTTTGAAGAGCTCGGCAACAAACCCCAGCTGCCAACAGCTGCTTTCTCAAACATATGCTTTGTCATGGTCAGCTTCTAATTGTATTCATAATGATGCAATAGCTTTAATAATCCTACCTTCCATGCCAGCTGTTTTTCCTGTCACTCCATCATGCCAATAAGTTGGCTGCTGTAACAAATCAAGATAGCGCAAAACAGCATCTTTCTCCTGATTCTGTCATCTTCCTGAAAGCATTCTATTACTGCCGACTGCTGGGAACCAGAAAGTCTATTTGAATTCCAACAGCTCCCCTTTCGCATGATTCAAGTTAGGTTAGGTGGGCATGCCTAACATGATTCTCTCAGTCATTTATTATGCAGCTGCTACAACGTCGGTGTGGTAACCACTCTGACTATCTGATACGTCAGTCGAACAAAACCTCCACCTCGGAGCAAACACATGAGCCGGAGCAGCGTTCTGCATTTAACGAGCATTCTTCCTGCCTAAAAAACAGAGGATCTGCGAATCTCTTTCAGTATCTGCTTGCTCCGGTACAAATACAAAGCCTTAGGATTAAATTCTTTTCCTAATTATACCAAAAGGAGAGTTCTTTGCCACACATCATATCATTTATAGTGAAATTTAGACTTTTTTTTAAACTTATTTTCTCAGCTCTTTAGGTGTAAAACTCTCTGTTTTGATTCTACTTTTGAAATCAGGGGATTGATTGCTCTGTTCTATGCCTCTGTTTTATTATAAAATACAAGACATACTTTTTCAAATGAAACTTGCCCAGTGAATTCATGGGAGCAAAATGAAACAAGAGGATTTTTCAAGAACATATTGGCTATTTTGCACATGAAGGCTTTTAAAATCTGGTACTTTGTGTGTTTCTCCTAAGGGGAAGAAACATGCACTTGGTATTTTGACTCCAGACAAGTGCTCTCATCAGAAAGTAGGAAATGAGATTCAATGATCCTCTTCTCCAACTGACCCAGCAAGTAAATAATTACAATTTCAGAAAGAAAAGCACTGTCTTTAGAAACTACTATTCATTAATCACAATTTTTAAAATGAAGTGATAATTGTCCTTAATTTATGCAATATTGTTTTAATTATAAAACTTCCAAGCATGCCTCTCTCTTGAGGAACTAATATAGTCTGAATTTATGCTACAGGAAATGTTACATGTTTTTATAAAAAAATTATAAAGAGAGGATTTGCTAGATTTCACTCTTACTCTGCATTATGAAACAATAAAATATATTTTTCAGTATATTTAATTTCAGCCACTATGAGCATTAGATTCACTGTTCTTCTAAAGACTGTGTGTTTCTGTATGTGCACATAAACATATAAACCATACCACTGTTTATATATACATATATGTAGTATATATAAAACATACACATTATATTATATATATATATAATATGTGTTGTATATATACAACCTACACAGTATACTATATATTATACAATATATACAGTGTACATATAGTATACATAGTATATATATAGTATAGGAGTAATTTTTCTTACATATGTATATTTTATAGAAACTGATTTTATGATGAATACTACAAATATCTACATAATTCTCATTCTTAAAAAAATACAAAAGTAGAAGTATGGATTAATGAAACTCAATGTGCAATATCTTTTACATTGGAAGGAGTACAATATATTTTATAAATAAGGCTATTGTGGCTGGACCAAATGAGAGGAAAAGCAAGAGTTAATCTAGAACATGAAGCAGAATCCAAGGACACAATTAAAACATGTTCATGTATTTATGCCATTTGTATCCATAAGAGAGATATGACAAACAAGAGTAATTTTTGAGTAAAATAATTGCTACAGATAAACCAGAATGTTTAGAATTATTTTGTGAAATGGTCTGATATTTTATAGAAACTTTGGCAAGTTCAGTTGGATTCTGTTTGTCTTTTTGCTTAAGAATAGAGTTGAATATTTCCATTATCTTGTATATCAAGCAAAATAAACTATAGATTATTAATACTGGTGAGTGTTATACCATTAGTGCTTCTGATATATATATATATATATATATACATATATATATATATATAATATATACAGATAATAAAAATGACAATTACACTAAAAAATTAACATATTCAACCAGTCATAATAGGTGATCCTATATTTGTGCTTACTGAAAAATATTGGATGGAGGTAATCAGCAAATTTCAGGCAAAAAACATTGCATTAACTACATTACTTATGTTTCATATTAGGTTTCTATAATTTGTACATTTGTTGAAGTGCATCTTTGTTCCCTCTGCTTTCACTCTTGTTAAGCATAGTCTATTCTTTGCTTCTATGAATTAGATTTTTTCAGATTTCATATGTAAATGAGATCATGAGGTATTGCTTGTTTCACATATGTTAACTCAAGTTTCAACCATGTTGTTACAAATAACAAGATTGTCTTCTTTAAGGGTCAATAATATAGAATAACAAAAGCACATATTCACAATTATCACATCTTGACATATATATATAGACACATATATATGTCTCTCTCTCTCTCTCTATATATATATATATATATATACCTTCATATACTAAATATGAATATACTATGGTGCTTATTGAGTAATTCATCATTAAATGCTTATATGAGTTCTATATTTTAGCTATTATAAATAATGCCACAATGAATATTAGAATGGAAGTACTTCAATATCATTGATAAGTTGGTCCTTTAGCTATATACCTAGGATAGGATGTTTAGGGAAGGGTACTTTGTTCATGTGTGGTCCTTCTAAGCAGTAATGGTGTAGTCTGATCCTATGACAGCTCTATCTCTAATTTTAAGGATAGAGCATACTATTTTCATTATTAATGTACTGATTTATATTCCCTACCACTGTGAACAATGGTTCTGTAGGTTTTTATTGATATTATTTGTTTGTTTTGTTCTCTTTTGGTCTAATTGCTAACATTCAGTTTATTCTTCTTCTGACTTATGCTTTTCTGATGGTGAATGCTCTTTAGCAAGTTATATATTCTTGTTGGCTACTTCTATGTATTATTTGGGCTGAAAAGTCTATTTAGCCTTGTCAACTTTCTTCTAGAAGTATTGTTTGTGTTTTCTTTAATTTTGTGAGTTACTTAGACACTTAGTGTATTAATCTCATACGGTTTGCTGATATTTTTATTCATCATTTATGACCTAATAATTTTATTATATCTTTCAGTATAATTTGAGGTGCCCCACTTGGTTATTTTGTACTTAGTTACTGTGTTTTTGGTATCATCTCCAAAAATCTATTGTCAAGACCCATGTCAAAAACTTTTCATGGTTTAAGTATGCTGCTCTGTTATAGAATACTTGCTTGCTTTTCATTCACAGATCACTGGTTTAGTCCCTTGTGAACTCTTCTTAGGGAAATGGATGGATCTGGAGAATATCATCCTGAGTGAGGTAACCCAATCACAAAAGAACAAACACGGTATGCACTCTCTGATAAGTGGTTATTAGCCCAGAAGTTTGGAATACAGGAAGAACAACCCATAAACCACAAGAAACTCAAGAAGTAGGAAGACCAAAAGGTGGACATTTCATTCCTTCTTAAAAGGGGGAACCAAATACCCACGGAAGGAGTTTCAGAGATTAACTATGGAGCAGAGACTGAAGGAAGGACAAGCCAGCCTAAATATAGCTATCTCCTGAGAGGCTCTGACAGTACCTGACTAATACAAATGTAGAGGCTCACAGCCATCCATTGAACTGAGTACAGGGTCCTCAATGAAGGAGTTAGAGAAAGGACCAATGGAGCTGAGGGGTTTGCAGCCCCTTAGGACAAACAACAATATGAACTAACTAGTACCCTCAGAGCTCCCAGGGACTCAACCACCAACCAAGGACTGCATATGGTGGGTCTGATTGTTCTGGCAGCATGTGTTTAGTAGAGGATTGCAAATTCGATCTTCAATAGGAGGAGAGGACCTCGGTCCTGTGAAGGTTCTGTGCCCCAGTGTAGTGGAATGCGAGGGCCAATAAGTGGGAGAGGATGGGGTGGCAGCCATGGGGCGGGGGGAGGCAACAGGGGTTTGGTCTTGTTGTTTTTGTTTGTTTGTTTGTTTTTTGGAGGGGAAACTGGGAAAGGAGAAATTTACGTGTAAATAAAGAAAATATCAAAAAAAATTGTCTACATTGGCTTCCATCAGGATTATCATTTTGCTCTTACATTTAACATTTAATTCATTAGTTAATTTTTATGTGTCTGTAAGAATAAAATTCAATGTAATTATTTTCCTCGTGCATATAATTCTTTTCAAAATATCATTTATTGGATAGGCAGTTCTTTTTTAATTTAATTTTTTATCGATTCTTTGTGAATTTCACTTCATTCACCTCCATCCCACTTATCTCTCTGTTCCTTCACATCTGTCCTCTGCCCTTGAAGTCTATCCTCTAAAAGAAAAAAAAATCTTGTTGTGGAAGCTATAGTGTGTAACAGTGTATCCCAAAATGTACCCTTTTGTCCACACTTCTTTACTTGCAAATGTTCACTGCAATGAGTCATTGGTCAAGTTCAAGGCTTCTGGCTCCTGCTACATTATCAATACTGGATCCTTACCAGGATGCTTCTCAGATACTATTTTGTTGGCCTGTGTCATGAACATCCTGCACCTTTGACTTTTTATACCCCTTCACCAGCAGCAGTAGTTCATAGATAGGGAAGATGTTAGGGTGAACCAACTCAAAGCCCTGAATTTGTGTCTGGGTGGTGGCTGAGCAGGTCAGGCCACCAGCACTCCTATACCCACACCAGGAGAAGTTCTCCAGCACTGCTCAGGCTAGCTTACCCAGTAATGCAGGCTGAAGGGGAAGAGCCAGCTCTCCTGTTCTCATGCCCTCAGGATATGAGAACCACACCAGCAAAGACAACTCTAGTCTTCAAGTCCTGATCAGAGTGCTGCTTCTGGCAAGTGGTTGGGTCAGCTGATGAGACATTTTCACTCTGTATTATTTGTGCTCTTTTCAGAAATAAGTTGCCCTATAGGCATTGCATTCTTTCTTGGATATCTCCTAAGTTCCATTGACCTGTATTCCTGTTCCCTGCCCCCAAGAACTATAGTTTTGATTGTTAGATTAGATATTTGTCATAGTATCTGAAAATATATTGTGATATTTCCAATTTCCTTTTTTTCTTTTCTATTTCTTTTTCTTAAGGTTGTTTGGATGATTTGGGTATGAGAAGGTTCCATGTGCATTTTGTTCTTTTACCCTTACTACAAAAAAAGTCATTAATTCATATACTGGAGTAATTTTGTCTAATCTATAGAGTACTTTGAGCAATAAGACACCCTTATCAAAACTGCAAGACCCTGAAAATATGTCTCCTCATACTGCTTCCTACTTTCTCCCATACTATCTCTCTTTAAAAATAAGATTTACAGTTTATTTTATGTGTATGAATGTATTGCCTGTATGTGTACCCCTGAAACTGGAGTTACAGATAGTTGTTCTTAGCCAAGAGTCCTGGAAAATGAATGTGGGTCCTCTGCAAGAGCAGCAAGTATTCTTAACTGCTAGGCCATCTCTCCATATCTCATCTCTGTACCATGCTTTTCTTTGTTTTAATCTTATTGAATGTCCTTATTTGTCATAAAACATGTTAAATGTATTGTCACTTGCAATATTCTCATCAGTTTTCATTTTATACTAAGAATATCTGTCTATCACATCTGCTTCTCCCATAGACAGTTCTGTTTAGATGTCACAGCCTGAGAAAGAACATTTTTTGTTTAAAAAATACCACTGTTCCAGGATGCACACTCTTAAAGAATATTCCTTAATCCTCTGGCTCTTACATTTTTTTCCTAACCCACAATGTTTCCTGAGCCTTAGTTGCAGGGGTTGTTTTGTAGATGAGGCCATTTTGACTTGGCTCCACAATTTTCCATTTGGTTGGTTGTTGTTTTCTTTCAGGCTCTCATTCTGCTGCAAAGAGACTTTTCCTTGGTGAGATTAAACACAGAAAAGACAATAGGTATGCTAAAGTGTATGAGGGAAAGACCAGGAGGCCTAACTCAACACAAAGAACTATAGGCAACAAAGGAATGCTGAGACCTGGATTAATTGTTTTGCCAAGGGGAGAATACCCCAATTATTTATTCAAAACCAATGGTCAACCTTGAAAACATGCATACAAGTAACAAATAGACAGAGCAGGCTGTAGTTATGGGTTTAGGAATGTATGTGTAGGAGTGTGTGTGTGTGTGTGTGTGTGTGTGTGTGTGTGTGTGTGTAGA
>NC_045030.1:84448307-84454195 GCF_008632895.1 Mastomys coucha | reverse complement strand
ACTTTTACAGCTTAGATGGAATTGTTCTCATTCAGCTTACTCTGTCCTAAGCCCTTCACTTCTTAGTCCTATTCTTACTCTTTCTACAAAGTTTGACCCAACTGACAATTTGCACTTGCATTAAAATCCTTATCCCCTTAACGTTCATAAAGTCCCCATTCTATTTGATTTTTCTCTCCTTTCTTTTTCATCCAGCCAGTAATTGTTAGAACTCTTGAGGGTGCAATCACAGGCTCTTGATTTCTTTCATGACTTACTCTTTTGCTGAACTCGTTTTTTTTTTTTTTCAAGTGAGTGGTTTCATTTGCTGTCAAATCTGAAATGCTTATATATTCTGAAATCCAGAACTTAATATCCAACTCTGTTCTCCAGAATACCTTTGCTTGATCATGACACCTAAATTTCAAACTGAAACAAAAATTGAGCCCTCATCTTCCAACTTATTTCTAGAAAATTTGCTACCATTATTTCAGTTGTGAGACTTCTTTATGATAACTTGTATTATTTCTAGTAAAAACATGCATACCTATACATTGTACGAATAACATATAGAACTACAGATTTTAAAAGTCACCTTTTGGCTGCCAATTAATAAGGGTAACACTAGACTACCAAGTAGTTTTTCAGCTTATAGAATGTATGATATCATTTCTATTGGTGTAGTTCTTGGCTTTTTCAAACTAAATTATTTCATAAGTCTATAGAACATTAATTTAAGGGCTGGAGAGATGGCTTAGAGCTTAAGAGCACTGTCTGCTCTTCCAGAGGTCCTGAGTTCAATTCCCAGTAACCACATGGTGGCTCACAACCATCTATAATGGGATCTGATAACCACTTCTGGTGTGCAGGCGTACATGCATACAGAACATTATATACATAAGAAAGAATTGAATATTTTTTTTTAAAAAAGAACAATAACTCTAAAAAAGTGTATTAAGTGGGGCCGAAGAGAGGGCTCAGGAGCTACAAGTACTGCCTGCTTGCAGAAAACCCAGACCAATTCTCAGAAGATACACAATTGCTCCCAAGTGTCTGAAACTCTAGTTCTAGGCGATCTGACATCATTTTCTGGCTTGCATGAGCATTAAGCATTCACTTAGTGCACAGACATACATGTACAAAACAGCCATAATATGAAATAAAAAATGAAAAAAAAATGAAAAAAGTTTTTATTATCCCAGTGGTAAAATGTTTGCAATTATAGCATAATGCCACAAGAGGACTTTCACAATGTTATCCAAATTCTATTTGCTACTTTTGACAGCACAGACACTTTTCAGATTACATATATCCAGTATTCTAGACTGTTATGTTTATGGTGTATGTGGCTATTTACATATGAGGCTCAAGAAATTTTATAAATATATATTTTTCATAAAATGAACACCAAAGTCATAATACATAATCATGCCACCATAAGAATCCTTCATAAATCCTTTTATTGTTACTTCTACCTTTCTATTAGTGGCTGCCTTCTAAAGAAACTAGAAATTGTAGGATAACATAGACACAAAGTAAGAAAGACAAAAAAATGATAAGGATAAGGATATAAATAGATATTAAAATAACAAAAACCGGAAGGAATAAAATGCAACACAATATTATCTTATAAAAAAAATCAATAAAATTTTTAAAGCCTTAACTGTAGTGGCAAAGATAAAACACCAATCATCAGAAACAGGAAGTAAAGCATGCATGTGCATCGTAGGTGATAAAGCCATTAAAATGACATTAAAATAATATTATGAGCTATATTACACCCATAAATTTCACAACTTAAAAGAAATATGATTTTTGGAATACTGAAAAATACCAAAATCCAGCCAACATGTGAGAAACAGCATTAGTAGTACTTTGAACATCAACAAAACTAAAAGGTATAATTTGAACTCTATAGGAAAGGCAATCTCCAGAAATATATAAAGTATTTTTCAAAATATCACACATTTTATGTTCCTGATGAAAATAAAAAAAAAGGAGTAGTTCTCAATGTATTTTATTAGTAAGCATTACCTTGATAGTTCCAAAGGACAGAAACAGGAAAGAATGGAATGAGGAAACAAGGGAGGGTCAGAGAAATGACATGAAATTAATATTTTATACTACAAAAGAAAAGACTTGCAAATAGCATGCCACAATACATAAAAATAATTATATAGTACTACCACTGAAATGATTATGCACTCAATAGATGTTGTAAACAAATATAGCTGTTTACAACTGTTATAACTGTTGTAACTGTTATAACCATATAACTGTTACCATATTTCTCCTAATACATTTTCCTCATGTGTGTATGTGTGTCTATGTGTGTATGTGTATGTATATGTTTGTGTGCATCTGTGCAAATATGAATGTACATGTGGAGCCAGAGGACAACTTCTTGTATCTGTCAGGAGCTGTCTACCGACGCTTTTGAAATATAGTTTTTTGCTTATCCCTGAGATGGGCTGATCAGACAGGGGTGTGTGGTCCCAAGGATCCACATCCTTTCAGTTCTCAGTGCTGAGATTATAACTGTATCACAAGTCTTCTGAATTTTATGTGGGTGCTGGAGATCCTTACATTTGGTTGTGAAGCACAGTCTCAAAACCAGTAATAAATACTAGTATAATGTGTTTGAGCAATTTTAGCTATTTTATCAGTTGGAAGACTTCTGTGAATACAACTATAATGATAATGCAAACAGATTCAATTGTTGAATAAATGCATCCCACACTTCTTTGTCTTTTGTTGTGCCCCTTCTTTCTTATCTCTAGACCACTGACAATATCAAAATGTATTCCATTGTCATAATTTTGTCATTTCTGTTTGTACACAGATGGAATCATAGAGTATGATACTCTTTAAAATGGATATTTTACTCTCTTAACATAACAATCTATATGTAATAAATCTACATTTATTTATCTTTTCTTCATTTTTATTCAAGAGTAATATCATTTAGTATTAAAATATTCATTTTAATGATTCACCTATTGTATAATTATTATTATTAGTTTTTTTCATTTTTGGCTATTACAACCAAAGCAGTTATAGACAGTAATGTACATTCTTTGAATGGACATATGTTTTTAAATTTTTTTAAGATAAATGTTCAAGAGTGTTACAGCATTTTCATACATTTTTTTTGAGAAACTGCCAAAACTTTTTCTAAAGTGGTTGAACCATTACACATTCCCACCAGAAATCTATGAGGTATCTAGTTTCACTGCATCTTCTGCCAGTATTAAGCATTGTCCAAATTGTTTTTTGTGTTTATGTAGTACCTCTAATATGTCATTAGAATTTAATTAGTAGTTTTAGATGATTAGTGATGTTGAGTAAACATTTTTAAGTGCTTATTAGATAAAGATCTGAAAGGGTCACTAGTTCATGGTGTTAGTACTCCTGAATCCTTGATTTTTTTTCTCTACTTGTTTCAATCAGTCTTGAGAGTGTTAAAGCCTGCAACGAAAACAGTGAACATTTATATTACTATATCCATTCTAATAGGCATTAATTTTGCTTACTTTGAAATTTTTTTGTTCCTACATTGCTTTAGTACATAAATACCATTTTACAAATATCCCCTCCTCATTTTGGTAATGTTTCTTGCTTTGAAGTCCAATGTTTCTGTAATAAATGTACCCATTTAATTAACATTTGCATATATATACATATATATAATTTTACTTCTACTTACATAATAATATATTTAGATAAATATTTCTAAATATTAACTTTTTTCATTTACTACTAGTACTTCCATAGTAACTATTTTACATAAATCTATGACATTTAATTATTAATAACTTATTTTGGATTAATTCTTTCAACAATTTATTTTTGTTTCTCTGTTCCTTTTTTTAACTATTTATCTTCTATTGTGTTTCTTGATATAATTTTAGGCTCCAAGTTTGGTTTTAGTTTTTGATTTTTATGTATTTTACTGCTTGCTTAGAGTTTAGTAAGATAATATATATCAATAGCTTTTTCTACTTTACTATTATCATTTTTACAATTCTAAGTATAGGTACCTTTACCAGTGTATGTATGTTTTTTAAATTGTTTATTTTATTTATTTACATTTAATATGTTGTCCCACTTCCTATGTTTCCCCTCCGAAAACCCCCATTCTAACCACTCTCCCACTCCTGCTAGCATCCTGCTACCCTGGAGCATCAAGCCTCCACAGGACCAAGGGCCTCCTCTCCAACTGATGCCAGATAAGGCCATCCTCTGCTATACATATGCAGCTGGAGCCATGAGTCCCTCCACGTGTACTCTTTGGATGGTGGTTTAGTCCCTGGGAGCTCTGAGGGTACTAGCTAGTTCATATTGTTGCTCCTCCTAAGGGGTTGCAAACCATTTACCATCTTGGGTCCTTTCTCGAGCTCCTTCATTGGGGACCCTATGCTCAGTCCAATGGATGGCTGTGAGCCTCTACTTCTATATTAGTCGGACACTGTCAGATCCTCTAAGGAGACAGCTTCTCAGGCTCCTGTCATCCAGCACTTGCTGGCATCCACGGTAGTGTCTGGGTTTGGTGATTAAATATGGGAAGGATTCCCAGGTAGAGCAGTCTCTGGAATGTCCAGCCTGCAGTCTCTGCTCTGTAGTTTGTCTCTGCAATTCCTTCCATGGGTATTTTGTTTCCCCTTTTAATAACGAATGAAGTATCCACACTTTGGTCTTCTTTCTTCTTGAGTTTCTTGTGGTTTGTAGTTTGTACTTTGTGTATTCTGATCTTCTAGGCTAATATCCACTTAACAGAGAATGCATACCATGTGTGTTATTTTGTGATTGGGTTACCTCACTCAGGATGATATTCTCGAGATCAATCCATTTCCACAAGAATTTCATAAATTAATTGTTTTTAATAGCTGAGTAGTACTCCATTGTGTAGATGTACCACATTTTCTATATCCATTCCTCTGTTGATGGACATCTGGTTGTTTCCAGTTTTTGGCTATTATAAATAAGGCTGCTATTAACATAGTGGAACATGTGTCCTTGGAATATATTGGAACATCTTTTGGGTCTATGCTCAGAAGTGGTAGACCTGGGTCTTCAGGTAGAACTATTTCCAGTTTTCTGGGGAACCTCCAGACTGATTTCCAGAGAGGTTGTACCAGCTTGCCAACCCACCAGCAATGGAGGAGTGTTCCCCTTTCTCCACAACCTCGCCAGCATCTGCTGTCACCTGAGTTTTTGTTCTTAACCATTCTGATTGGTATGAGGTAGAATCTCCATACAATTTGAAAATACACTTCCTTTTCATAGAATATTTTATTATTGTTCATTCATTGTCTAAACTTATGAATTTTATAAAGTCATTTTTCTTCATTATGCACTCTGACAATTTTCACTTTTCACAAACATCCCCTGTTCCCTGCTAGTTCTTTTCTTCTAATTTTGTATGTTTTAAATGAGTGTATTTGTTACTATGTTACTATTTCCTAGATATCTTAAGCCAGTTTGTGCATTAATCTATTATTATAAAGGTTTTTAAAGTTAGAGTCTTAGACCCAGGCAAGAGCCGCCATATTCTCTCTGGTGAGTTTCTAAGACTGGAGCAGCCAGCCAGGAGGCACAGGCCCCACGAATCCCAGGGGAGGTGCAGGGCGGCAGGGACAGGATCCTCCCAGCTTCTGAGTGACAGAGGAGTCCTTCTCTGCCCCTTCCCTGCAAGAGGAGGGCCTACCTCCAGGGAACACCTTAAACCACAGACTCGGGCGAGATCCGCCATTTTCTCTCTGGTGAGTTTCTAAGACCTGAGCAGCCAGCCAGGAGGCACAGGACCCACGAGTCGCAGGGGACTTGCAGGGTAGCAGGGAGAAGACAAGCTCTAGTCAGAGACACTAAGAACATCTAACACCAAAAAGCAAGAGATGGCGAAAGGCAAA
>NC_045030.1:84439121-84440987 GCF_008632895.1 Mastomys coucha | reverse complement strand
GGAGGAGAGGAGCTCGGCCCTGTGAAAGTCTGTGCTCCAGTGTAGGGGAATGCCAGGGGCAATAAGTGGGTGATGGTGGGGTGGCAGGCATGGGAAGGGGGGAGGCAACAGTGGTTTGTTTTTGTTGTTTTTGTTTGTTTCTTTGTTTTTTGGAGGGGAAACTGGGAATGGAGAAATTTACATGTAAATAAAGAAAATATCTAATAAAAAAACTGGTGAAACATAAAAAAATAAAAAATAAAAAAAATGTTAGAGTCTTACTATGGCCTGAAAAGCATGTCAATTAGGTTGGCCTTGAACTCACAGTGATTCCCTTGCTTTTGGCTTTCTGAGAGTTGGAATTAGAGCTTTGTACCATCATATTTGCCTTTTTATAATTTTTGCTTTGCTATGAAATATCTTAAACTGAATGAGAACACTACTTTATTATACAAAACTTTATTTTAATCAAGTCAAAATTTCGGTTTCTAAGTTATAAGAGTGTTAAAACTTTTTCCTTGTTCTCTGAGCCATTGCTCTGAGCAGATCTTGGGCATTAGCTCCTCACCCAGTCCCACAACACTCAGAAGAAACTCGACTCTCAGGTGCTGTAACATGTCCAGGTTCGTAGTTGAACAGGTTACAACATCTGCCCCAACACTGTGAGTAACTCGGACCCACAATATCCAGCGGTGCAGGAACGCCCACGCCTCATTGCCAGTGGTATGGGTTCCTTCCAGTCTGTGCCTGTACCTGGAGCTGACCTTAAGTGCTAACTCCGCCCCCAGTGCCACAACACTCAGAAGATGCTTGAATCTCAGATGCTCTAAAATGCCCAGGATCACAGGATCTCAGGAGCTTGGTCACATCAGGATTTCAGGTTCCCAGAGGCAACTTGATTTCTAGGAGTCCTAACGCAGCCAGGATCTCAAGACCACAGGATCCCAGATCACAGTAACACAGAGACAGCTGCACTCTGGAGGAGTTCTGACACAACAAGGATCACAGGAGAGACAGGCTCCAGTCAGAGACAGCAAGGACAGATAGCACTAGAGATAACCAGATGATGAGAAGAAAACACAAGAACCTAAGCAACAGAAAGCAAGGTTACTTGGCACAATCAGAACCCAGTTCTCCCACCTCAGTGAGCTCTAGATACCCCATCACATTGGAAAAGTAAGATTTGGATTTAAAATCACTTCTCATGATGATGATAGAGGACTTTAAGAAGGACATAAATAACTCCCTTAAAGAAATACAGGAGAACACAGGTAAACAGGTATAAGCCCTTAAAGAGGAAACACAAAAATCCATTAAAGAACTACAGGAAGACACAATCAAACAGTTGAAGGAATTGAACAAAACCATCCAGAATCTAAAAGTACAAATAGAAACAATAAAGAAATCACAAAGAAAGACAGCCCTGAAGATTGAAAATCTAGGAAAGAGATCAGGAGTCATAGATGCAAGCATAACCAACAGAATACAAGAGATAGAAGAGAGAATCTCAGGTGCAGAAGATATCATAGAAGACATTGAAACAGCAGTCAAAGAAAATGCAAAATGCAAAATGCAAAAAACTCCTAACCCCAAACATCCAGGAAATCCAGGATACAATGAGAAGAACAAAACTAAGGATAAGCTTCTTCTTCTTCTCCGGGAAAACACCAAATGGCGGATGACGCTGGTGCAGCAGGAGGGCCCGGAGAACCCGGGGGCCCAGGATTAGGAGGCCGTGGCGGCTTCTGCGGAGGATTCGGCGGCAGCGGTCTTAGGGGCCGCGGTCGTGGTCGAGGGCGTGGCCGTGGTCGAGGCCGCAGGGCTCGCGGAGGTAAAGCTGAAGACAAGGAGTGGATCCCCGTTACCAAGCTGGGCCGCCTGGTTAAG
>NC_045030.1:84429445-84438725 GCF_008632895.1 Mastomys coucha | reverse complement strand
AAAAAAAAAACAACTAAGGATAATAGGTATAGAAGAGAGTAAAGATTCACAACTTAAAGGGCCAGTAAATATCTTCAACAAAATTATAGAAAAAACTTCCCTAACCTAACAAAAGAGATTCCCATGAATAGAAAAGAAACCTACAGAATTCCAAATAGACTAGACCAGAAAAGAAATTCTTCCTGTCACATAATAACCAAATACCAAATGCATTAAATAAAAGAATGAATATTAAAAGCAGTAAGGGAAAAAGGTCAAGTTCCATATAATGCCAGGCCTATCAGAATTATACCAGACTACTCACCAAAGACTATAAAGACCAGAAGATCTGGGGCTGATATCTTACAGACTCTGAAAGAACACAAATGTTAGCCCAGGCTACTATACCCAGCAAAACTCTCAATTACCTTAGACGGAGAAACCAAAATATTCCATGACAAAATCAAATTTACACAATATCTTTCCACAAATCCAGTCCTACAAAGGATTATAGATGGAAAACACCAACACAAAGAGGGAAACTATACCATAGAAAAAACAAGAAAGTATTCTTCTTTCAATAACACCAAAAGAAGATAGGTACACAGACATAATTCCACCTCCAATAACAAAACTACTAGGAAGCACACATCACTGTTCCTTAATATCTCTTAACATCAATGGACTCAGTTAACCAATAAAAAGACATAGACTAACAGACTGTATAAATAAACAGTACCCAACATTTTTCTGCCCACATCAAGAAACCCACCTCAGTGACATAGACAACCACTGCCTCAGAGTAAAAGGCTGGAAAACAATTTTCCAAGCAAATGGTCCCAAGAAACAAGATGGAGTAGCCATTCTAATACTGAATAAAATTGACTATCAACCAAAAGTTATCAAAAAAGAAAATGAAGGACACTTCACACTAACCAAAGGAAAAAAATCTACCAAGATGAACTCTCAATTCTTAACATCTATGCTACAAATGCAAGGGCATTCACATTCATAAGAGAAACTTTACTAAACCTCAAAGCACACATTACACAGCACACAATAGTAGTGAGAGACTTCAACACCTCACATTCAGCGATGGACAGATTATGGAAACAGAAGCTAAAGAGAGATACAGTGAAACTAACAGAAGTTATGAACCAAATGGATTTAACAGATATCTGTAGAATATTTCATCCTAAAACAAAAGAATATACCTTCTTCTCAGCACCTCATTGTGCCTTCTCCAAAACTTATAATTGGTCAGAAAAAGTCCTCAACAGATACAAGAAAATTGAAATAATCCCATGCATCTTATCAGATCACCACAGAATAAGGCTGGTCTTCAATAACAAGAAAAACAGTGAAAAGCCCACATATACATGGAAACTGAACAACACTCTACTCATGCCCCAATGTAGGGGAAAGTCAGGGCAGAAACTTGGGAGTGGGTTGGTGAGTGGGGGAGCACCCTCATAGAGGCAGGGGAAAGGGGATGGGAAAGGGGGTTTCTGAAGGGGAAATCAGAAAGGAGAAAACATTTGAAGTGTAAATAAAGAAAATATCCAATAACAAACTTTTTTATTTTGTTATTATTGAGATGAATTCATTATTTTTTTTTCAGAATAGGTGACATTACAAATAACAACATCTTAGCTTTCCTTTATCCGAAAGTATTTTATGTACCTTTAACATTCATATGTATATAATTAAGGAAAATATTCCTCCTTATAAGGATATAGTTTAAAATATCCTCTATTTGAACTCTTATGATTTAAATTCTTTTTATGATTTTTAATATATGAATATATAAATTTTTAAATATATACATGTATAAGTATATATTTTAAAGAATATACATTTTAAAATCACCAGGTTGTCTTGAATTTAATACCTTAGTTCAATTGGTATTTATACATTAATTAAATAGGTATCTGTATTTGTCTAATAATTTATGTGACATGCAGAGAATTTTTAATTTACTAATAATGGATAACAATATATGTATAATTTTTTTCAAACCACATGGACTTCTTCAATAATCAGTGTAAGGGTAATTCTACATAAACTACTTGTTTAAAATCTTTGCCTACATGTACTGAATTTAGGATTAACACTGAAGTACATTTACATTAATAGGTATTACATACAATATAAAATTCTTCTCCTTTCAAAAAATTTGGGGGCCATCTAGATACCTCAGGTTGTAAATATGTTAATTACTGAACTTTCTTACTTGTGTTAGATTCACAAGACTTTGATGGTATAAGGAGAAAGCCAATGCCTAAAGTTTCTACATGTGTCCCCATGCACATGTATACAAAAATAAATAAATTTAATGAAAAAGAAAAAATTCTATTTTTACCCAAGGCTTGCCTGTTATGTGTGATTCTCTTGAGTTTCTTCTTATAATTTTATGAAATTCTTCAAAAATTAAATTGTGTATATCTAATTTCTTTGTGTGTCACATTCTCCATTTTATTTATATTTTCTTTCCTACATAGAAGATTGTGCAAGACTCCCATACATGGATATCCCAACATCCTTGTCCCAAAATTGGTTCCTATATATTTATATCTTAGTTCTGATTTTGGCTGTATCGTATTCTATATCATTTAATTAGAACACCAAATAGAATATATTTCTTTTCTTTTATGGTCAGTGTGTTGTCAGATGCTGTTCTGAAAAAGATGACATTTGAAGTATCCAGAGGGATGACTTCTGATTCTTAGTTATTTTGCTTATTTTTTCTTAAGTGACCTTCATCCTTTATGTAGCCTTCCTAGTCTTACTACTACTACTTTACGTTAGCAGCAAACTTTCTTACTCCTAAAACCACTGTTAACTGGTTTATCTAAAAGTTCTAGGCAGCAACTCCTTACATTTTGTAATTACAAACATTGTTCATGTTGTTAATCAGGTTCATTCTAGCATGGCATCCTCCAATATAATAAGAAACCTAGACAATTAGTTTCCAAAATAAAAGGAGTTTGTGGACTCATAAATGACATTATACCTAGATAAATATCAGGACTTGTTTTTATCAGCATTGTCTAGAGACAAAATAGTTACCACTATTCCATTTTCAAATTTAAGAAATTATTCCATCATGAGAAATTCAAATTCTCAAACAAACAAAACAAAACAATAAGCAATGTCATTTTATCCTAGGCATTTCCTATAAGTAGATCATTTAAGTAGATCACAAATCTCACATTGCATAAAATCATTCATTCAGAAAAATTTTGAATAACAATCCTCTAGAATTTGAAATCTCTAAGAAATAGTTCAAGCCCCCTTTGCAAATATTTAATTCTATGTCTCAGTTGTTGCCTTATTCAGTAAATTTGAATTAAAATGTTATACTAAAGATGTTTATTCTCTAAAAAGTATTAGGTTGACATTCACTAAACAATCATACTTTCTATAAGATACAAAGGCAACAGATTAATGCATCTTAGGTTCACAATAAGTACATTCATATCTGTTTAGTTCAATGGGTAAATTAAAATGTTATTCAGGACCAAACAGCACTTGAGAATCATATTCATATACATAATTTAGATTAAATCATTTGGTTTTACCTACTCTGCCAACATTGCAGAGCAATGAGAAATACTTTTGGAAAAACACATGGATACATTTTGATGGAGGAGAATGTTAGTTCTTTCTTTCAGACTTTTAGAATTGTAAAGTGGCCTTTTGTGATAGAGAATGGCAATTTAGCTCAAAGAAATAATAATAACCTCAAAGAAAGGAGCAAATTTACCACTAACCATGAGCACTGCGCACTTAACAGTTACCATACCTTTCAGTTAAGATATAATTTATAAATGACAAAAATTGCCCTTGTCTTCAGATCACTGATACAAATTATAGTCATTATAAACATCACATATAATTTTGACTGAGAGGGAATTCCTCCTTGTGTATATTTTCAGTGGGTTGTATTAACTCTAAGCTCAGTCATTTCTGGTTTCCTGCCAAAGGAAATCATCAGGGAGATGAATTATTTTTGGCAACCCACAGTTGTGAGTTTACTGTATCTAAGTTTACAGTGGCACACCAGGTCATTTATTTACAGACAATAATACCTTTTGAAATCACTGTTACTTCTCTTTGTCCCTTGCTTGGTTCCTTTATGCAAAAGTACTAATGAATAATAAAAGTAAAAAGGGTACAAAATCCACAGGGAAATAAAAGCAATAATATTTAAACTGTACTTTGAATGGCTAAAGTGATAACCTGTGTAGGGTTTCAGAAACCTATAGTAGCACTGTGAAAGTGACAAGCAGTTTAAAGTCTTTTTTCATGAATTGTGGGTTTTGTTTCTGTTTCATTGTTAACAGCAGAACAAACACAATGCAAAACAAGTTTTTTAGTGTGATCAACCTAAAACAAGGCATGAAAAAATGTTTATATAAAACATCTCCTTTACTTAAAATTAGTTAAAATAAAAACATTTCCTTCTGCATCCTAAATAGACTGAACATTAGAATCCATAATATTTCTCACCAGTAGTATATTATGGACATCATTGCCCATCAAGAGGGAAAGTATGGCTTCTATGAAATAGCCAATTTGTATTTTGTATTTTTTTTCTTTTTTTGTAAATTATAATGTGGTACAAAATAAATTTGTTTTCTACTTTAAAAGTAATAATTTGAATAATCAATAATGATATTTTATGGGGCCCACAAAATATGTTTTTATTGTATTTTTGCATATATACATGGCAGTTTACAGTGGAGAAGAATCAATCTGGTAATTGAGTGAGAGATTTCTTTTGCCTAGTCAACAAATCAAAATTTTAATTATTTTTAAGAATCAATACTTTATACATATCACCCATGAATACTGAAAAAAATTTCAAGGGCCAACATTGTATAGACTTTTATTACAATGCTCAGAATAATATTGAATGCAGTGGAATGTTTCTAAGAACTCCTGAAAATCATAGCATCTTAAGGTAGAATGGCTCTAGATATCTGCCATAAAAAGTGCTTATTTAAATCAACTCTTGCTGAAAAAGGATGTTGCTAAAACAACATCCTGGTGGTATATTACCACCTTATAGTGCTACATTATTATCTTATAATCTTAGCTCTCAACTTGAATCCTAGTGTTTTCTACCAGGGTACACTATTCTACCTCTTTCTTATATTGTATAATCTTTTACCTTAGGTAGTTCATATATAAAAGAGAAGTAAAAATAATATAACCTCAGAAGGTTGAAGTGAAAATTGAATGAGTTAATGTATGTAAACCTGTTAACAAAGTGTTTTATACACATTTTGATACTAATTAATGTTAATTATCACCAGTGGGTAAACTATGCTTTATTTCTCCCTAGAAGTACTGATACATGGGGAACTGTTGGAATGTTGAGAAATTATAAAATAGGAATCACAGCAACTGTTTGAGACTATTATCTTGCTATGCATTTATTGATTGTAATTAATATAATATGTAAGATCTAACTTTAATATATCTTTCTAATTATGATTGAAATTATAGAAGCTTTCACAAATGCAAATTCTCAATATACAATTTCATGAGTTCATGACTTAAATGTCCAGTCAGTATATGAGATAGATACTTCTTGAAAGAATAAAATTTCTTAACTACCCAAATAGGCATCATAAAATTATGATAATAATGCATACATGACAATATATTCCAAATTTATACAGATTTGAAATATGCTGATTATTAAATAAAAAATAAATAAATTTTCTTTTTTTTTTTTTTCTTGGTTTTTTGAGACATGGTTTCTCTGTATAGCCCTGGCTGTCCTGGAACTCACTCTGTAGACCAGGCTGGCCTCGAACTCAGAAATCCACCTGCCTCTGCCTCCCAAGTGCTGGGATTAAAGGCGTGCGCCACCACCGCCCGGCAATAAATTTTCTTCATCATTGTTTACTGTTGATTGTATGTGGACTAAATTTAACTCTGTCTTTTCAGATATTAGTATACAAATATTACAAGGGTATTTTAATAAAACTTTTATATAAATTTATAAACCATGATTTTCAATGTGATCAATTGCAAACTTCCAGAATTTTTGAAAAGGATTTTCAAGAATGAGATTATATCGTTTGTTTTCTGTGGTTCAGGGATAGAAGCCAGGGCTTCAAACACACTAGGCAACTGTTTTTCAGGGATATGCCCCATCAGCTCTTTTATAACTTTACTTTAACCTCAAATCAAGAAACATTTCATTTTAACTTCGCAAATAGTTGAGATTGTATGTGTGAATAAGAACATCTTGGTGGTATATTACCATCTTATAATGCTACATTATCATCTTATAATCTTAGCTCTCAACTTGAATCCTATTTTTATATGGTGGTATATTTTTAACTTTTGGAATAAACGATTAATCAATCTGTGCCTCCTGAGTGGTAAAACATAAATAGTGATAGTTGCATGCCCAACTAGGTGCAGAACAACCAGTTTCTGCGTTTGTACTTACAATGGTGTCCACCAGGGCAAAGTATGTTCTGAAGATTTCTTTTACGTAATAATATGAAGCAACTAAGTGTAGGTCACAGTGTGATCTTAATGTGTTCTTTTTGTTATTAATTTTTAAAATGAAAGTTATTTTCTTTTTCATTTTTAATATATTTAATTTTTATTAGTTCTATGCAAAATTTGTATGATGTTATTTGACCATATTTCTCTACCTTTTCCCAGCTTCAATCCAAAAATATTAATGATGACTTAGAATGTGTAAGGATGCCCTTTATTTTTGAGTGAAATTTCAAAATAGGCCCAAAGAACACAGTGGTGTCTATATGGTAAGTAGGAGATAGAATATGAATTTCAGTTATAAAAGAGTATCATGAAAATAATGTGAGTGAATTAAGTTAGCTCTTATCAACATTTCTGGTAGATCTTGTTTAAAAGATGCTAGGGTTGGAACAACTTTAAGGGTCTGCCTTCTACATACTAGGTTTCAGTATACTTATGATAACCTATAAAATCTTTAAACACTATATTACTTTTGTATCATTTCTCATTTTCTTAAGTGTTAGTTTCTTCTCCGTGACTAATTGAGAAATAATAAGGCCTGAAAATATTCATTTTTAGTTTTCAATTAATTTTTATTCTTATAAAGGCTTCACAATGTAGTTATACACATCTCAAATTTAACAAAAAAGACTTAATGTTAACAAATATAAATTCTGTGCAACTTAAATCATGAAAAATCAAGGCAAAATTTACTATAAAATATGAATGAAAATTATTTTTTCTAAAATATTATTTTTTTTTTGGTGAAAAAAAAGAAATTTGTCAAAGCAGTGTTTTTACCAGTGAGCATTCTTGTCTGTCCAGATGAAAAACCAGCTGACTGTAGCTACATGGGTTAGTGTCTGGTCCTTCTGTTCTCTGCTTGTTAATCTACCCGTTTTTGTCCCGTACAATGTACTTCTTGACACTATGATTCTGTAACATAACTTGAATCAGGTGTGGTGACACTTCCAGTGTTAGATGAGGATTGCCTTAGTTCTTTGCAAACTTTGTGCTTCACATGAATTTTGAGATTTTTATCTAGTTCTAGAACTAGAATGTGAAGGCTAGCATTGGGATTTGATGGGAATTGCATTGAATCTGTAGACTGTTTTTATTAAGGTAGACATTGTCTCAAAATTAGTTCTCCTAACCTATGAGAATGGCAGCTTTCCTAGTGTTTTCTTAAACTGCTTGCTTCAGTGTTTTATTTTTTTTTCATTTTTGATTTTATCATATTCTTTAAAATTTATAAAATATTGTAACAATAAAAATGAGTATTATAGAAGGTATTTGATATAAAACAATTGAACAGCTTTATGTAGATGCTTGTCTATAGCAATACTGAAAATACATGTTTTTCAACATAAATTTTAAATAACTCCAAACATATTAACTGTATGATATTTTAAAATAAAATATCACTATTAGTTTTTATTCAGTGAACATAAATAGATACAGTTTTTTGTATGCTTCTTTGTTTTGTTTTTAGTAGAGTTTAAAATCTTGGCTCTTACTGTGGTAAAAACCCCAAATAAGAACAATTTTTAGATATTGGAACTCATTGTAATAATGCTGTACTTCAATGACCCTCACATCACCAAAAGATTTTACCTCCACAGTCGCTAAGCTAAGAGTTGACAAGCTAAGTGTGCCAAGGAATGAATTGTAGGCACGATTTTTGGATACAGATTTCCTGCTATGGTCAAAGCTATTTGACTTGAGTGAGTGTCTTTATTCTTTAGTCTTTAAGAAATAGTGTGTTTATTAAGATAGTTTATCCATAAAGTCATTCACCAACTGTTTCAATGAACAATGGTTGTGCTTAGAGGGTGGCACAGACATTAGGTGAGGGTAAGAATCTGGTTCATTAGCTGTGATAATTTGGAAAAGCATTCATCTCAGAGAAAGAGTAACTTATAAAGTCCTCTTCTTCAAACTTGATACAAGAGTTACAAACATCAAGCAAAGCATTCAGTTTCACTTTGTTATTCTCTTACAAGCCACCTCCCTAGTTAATTATGTATATTTTTTTGGCTGTATAAATAATTTTGAAATATGTAAGCTGTTCTGAAAACCATAGTATAGTGTAAAACCATCAAATAATCCTACTAACAGAGAGGCTGAGATAGGAGAAGCATGATTTCAAGGCCATTGTGTGGTACAAAGAAAGACTCTGTCTCTTATACAAACAAGCAGAAAGTGTATATGGATTGTATAATATTGGACCTATTTCTCCAGTTACCAAATTAGAGAGACCACTGGATGACAATCAACAAATTTCTAATTCCTCATATTTTTTAATTTCAACTGATTAGGATATGTTGGTAATATTAATTTTTATATTAATAAATATTAAGGAAAAGTGATTGTTACTTCCTGTTATTTTTGTTGTTAGAGGTGGAATTCTGTTTGTGTGGGTTTGTTGAAAGATTAGTTTCTTGCTTCTTCTAGGATGTAGTTTTGCCCCTTATGTTGTTTTTTTTTTTTTTCCATCTATTATCCTTTTTAGGGCTGGATTTGTGGAAAGACACTGTGTAAATTTGTCTTTCTCATGGAATATCTTGTATTCTCCATCTATGAAAATTGAGAGTTTTGCTGGGAATAGTATCCTGGGCTAGCATTTCTGTTCTCTTAGGGTCTGTATGACATCTGCCCAGGATCTTCTACCTTTCAAAGTCTCTGGTGAGAAGCCTGGTGTAATTCTGATAGGCCTGCCTTTATATGGAACTTGACCTTTTTCCCTTACTGCTTTTTAATATTCTTTCTTTATTTAATACATTTGGTGTTT
>NC_045030.1:84412750-84428457 GCF_008632895.1 Mastomys coucha | reverse complement strand
AAGTGCCACCATTGCCTGGCTTGTTGTTTATGTTTTTATGCTTGCTTCCCCCCATCTGGTTATCTTTAGTGCTACCTCCCCTGGCTATATCTGTTTGTTTGTTTGTTTGTTTGTTTTCCAAGACAGGGTTTCTTTGTGTAGCCCTGGCTGTCCTGGAACTCACTCTGTAGATCAGGCTGCCTTGAACTCAGAAATCCACCTGCCTCTGCCTCCCAAGTGCTGGGATTAAAGGCGTGCGCCACCACCACCCGGCCCCTGGCTATATCTGACTTGAGCCAGTCTTTCCTATGATCCTGGTTGTGTCAGACCTCTTCAGAGTCAAGCTGGCTCTGTGTTTCTGTCATCCTGGGATCCTGGGATCCTGGGCCCATTAGAGTAACTGAGAGTAGAGCTTCCTCTAGGTATTGTGGCACTGGCTGCAGTGTTTGCACCCAAGGTCTGCTCAGAGCACTGGCCCAGAAAGACTGTGAGGAATATGTGTCACTGGACTAGCAGAGTTCTTGCGTGCCTGTGTCCTGCTGGTCACAATTACTCCCAGTGTTGGGACAGATGTTGCCTTCTCCTGACCTCTGATCCTATGATCCTGAGAGTTTTGGAGCACCTGGGAGTGAAGCTTCCTGTGGGTGTTGTGGGACTGGCTTTGGAGTTTGTGCCCAAGGTCTGCTCAGGGCATGGGCTCAGAGAGACCAGGAGGAACCCATGCCACTAGACTGGTGGAGTTCCTCTGTGCCTGGGTCCAGCTGGTCCCAGTTACTGCTGGTGTTGGAACAGATTTTGTGTCCTCGTCACCTCTGATCCTATGATGAATGAAAATTATTAATATTAAGATTCTCATGGACAATTTAATTCTGCTTTAAAGAAGAACCACCAGCAATATTTTAAAAATTGTAAAAACACAGATAGATATAGTCAAGTATAACTAAGACAAAAGTTACAAGTGAAAAGTGATTCTAAGAAAACCCATGAAAATATGGTTAAGTTTAAGGTGGGGGGGAAATATCCGTTACTTTTTCTGAGTATGATTTGTTTATCTAAATGTTCAAACGCTTTTGTGAAGTGTTTAATGAGAAAATGAAGTAGCATTTACCATGTGGTTCTAGAAGGGAGATATTTTGGAACATATTAGACAAATGTGAGTTGATCTAGGCTCTTATAAGCATTGTGTAGTGGATTAAATTTGTATTTTCCTCGAACTTAATCTCTAATATCCACCATATAAGACAAACTCATTTCATCCTTCCTACTCCAACTTATAAATATTTAAAATTTTCACTCCTACTCTAGCGACTTTAGGTCTCTATTATTATCAGCAAATCATGGTGTCAAACTTTTAAGGCATATAGTTTATGGTAGTAATGTACACAAATTCATGTTAAAGTTATTCATAGTAATTACTAAAAAAAGGAGATATTTAAGATTGAAAACCTAGACTATGCCAAAGAAATGAAGTATTAGAAAAAGAGATTGTGGAATAAAACATGATATATAAAGAGGAAAGTAAATAAACTGTAAGATTTTAAGTGTGATATCAATATAAATGCACATTAAATTATTCACCAGCTGAAACTTTTTTTATTAGATGTTTTCTTTATTTACAATATCTCCTTTCCCATGTTCCCCTCCAAAAATAAAATAAAATAAAATAAAATAAAATAAAATAAAAACTAAAACAATCCCCTGTTCCCTCCCCCATACCCCTGCTCACCATCCCACCCCATCCTGCTTACTGGCCCTGGCATTCCCCTACACTGGGGCATAGAACCTTCACAGAGCCAAGGGCCTCTCCTCCCATTGATTACGGACTTGGCCACCCTCTGCTATATGCATGCTGCTGGAGCCTTGAGTCCCCCCATTTGTACTCTTTGGTTGGAGTTTTAGTCCCTGGGAGATCTGAGGGTACTAGTTAGTTCATATTGTTGTTCGTCCTAAGGAGTTGCAAACCCTTCAGTTCCTTGGGTCCGTTCTCTAGCTCCTTCATTGGGGACCCTGTATTCAGTCCAATGGATGGCTGTGAGCCTCTACTTCTGTATTAGTTGGGTACTGTCAGAGCCTCTCAGGAGCTAGCTATATCAGGCTCCTGTCATCCAGCACTTAGTGGCATCCACAATAGTGTCTGGGTTTGATGACTGAATATGGGAAGGATTCATAGGTGGAGCAGTCTCTGAATTGTCCTTTCTTTAGTCTCTGCTCCATAGTTAGTCTCTACAACTCCTTCCATGGGTATTTTGTTCCCCCTTTTAAGAAGGAACGAAGTATCCACACTTTGGTCTTGGTTTGTGGTTTGTACTTTGTGTATTCCAATCTTCTAGGCTAATATCCACTTATCAGAAAATGCATACCATCTGTGTTCTTTTGTGATTGGGTTACTTCACGCAGGATGATATTTTCCAGGTCCATCACTTTCCCCATGAATTTCATAAAGTCATTGTTTTGAATAGCTGAGTAGTACTCCATTGTGTAGATGTACCACATTTTCTGTATCCATTCCTCTGTTGAGGGACATCTGGGTTGTTTCCAGTTTCTAGCAATTATAAATAAGGCTGCTATGAACATAGTGGAGCATGTGTCCTTATTACATGTTGGAGCATCTTCTGGGTATATGCCCAGGAGTGGTATAGCTGGGTCTTCTGGTAGGACTATGTCCAATTTCCAGAGGAACCGCCAAACTGATTTCCAGAGTGGTTGTACCAGTCTGCAATTCCACCAGCAATGAAGGAGTGTTCCTCTTTCTCCACAACCTTGCCAGCATCTACTATCACCTGAGTTTTTGATCTTAGCTATTCTGACTGGTGTGAGGTGGAATCTCAGGGTTGTTTTGATTTGCATTTCCTGATGACTAATGATGTTGAACATTTCTTTATGTGCTTCTCAGCCATTCGGTATTCCTCAGTTGAGAATTCCTTGTTTAGCTCTGTACCCCATTTTTAATAGAGTTATTTGTTTCTCTGGAGTCTAACTTCTTGAGTTCTTTGTATATAATGGATATTAGCCCTCTAACAGATATAGGATTAGTAAAGATCTTTTCCCAATTTGTTGGTTGCCATTTTGTCCTATTGACAGTGCCCTTTGCCTTACAGAAGCTTTGCAATTTTATGATGTCACATTTGTCGATTCTTAATCTTAGAGCATGAGCTATTGGTGTCCTGTTCAGGAAATTTTCCCCTGTGCCTGCGTGCTCGATGCTCTTCCCTACTTTCTTTCCTATTAGATTGAGTGTATCTGGTTTGATGTGGAGGTCTTTGATCTACTTGGACTTGCAACTCAAACTTTTTAATGTTATCTAGACTATACTCAATACCATTAATAGGTTTATTATCTAACAGGTTTTTGTTTGTTTTGTTTTGTTTTGTTTTTTTAAAAACATTAGACTTTTCAGATGTTCATTTTTAACTTGGAAATAACTAGCTTTTCATATCTGTCTATCTATCCATCTATCATCTATTTATAAATCTGTCCATCATAGTTAATGATACATGTACACAATGTATACATACACAAACACACACACTCAATTTTCTCAAGATAAAACACAAAAGATAGGAATCAGTGTTTTAGTGGTAACAAATGCTGAATTATTTGTATATATGTTACGGCATAATAAGAAGGATCAGTAATTCATAATTACATCCCTAAAATGAATGTTGCATTATTATTGGCTGTGAAGATGCATTTCTTGGAAACTTGGTAAGAAATGTTGACCTTAACTCCAAGCCAGGGGAAAAAAATGACAACACGTATAACACATATGTACATTTAAAAATAAAAGATAAAACATTCTCAGATATATCCCTTAATTTACATAATTCCAATGATTC
The DNA here is from genome assembly GCF_008632895.1 of Mastomys coucha. NCBI lineage: Eukaryota > Metazoa > Chordata > Mammalia > Rodentia > Muridae > Mastomys > Mastomys coucha. The sequence goes on along the minus strand of NC_045030.1, from coordinate 84,424,642 downwards.
TCCTTAATTTGAAACACCACGTGTTTCAAAATGTGTATACTCAGTTATTCTGACCTAAAAGATAGAAACATCATCCCATTGCACCCCCGTCCCCCACACCCACCACCCAAATCAAACTAACATCTAATATATTTGAGATGCAGTCTCCTTGGCATTGCCTAAAAATTTAGTTCCTGTTTGTAATGCTTTTCTGTAATTTACCAAATATCTCATGGTACATTGTTGGAGATTAGTTCTGATATTTTGAATTAATCTGGCCACTAAAATTGGTAATCTGTCTGTCCAAACACTGAAGGTCATTGTCCCCAGTTGGTTTTTGAGTGATGAATAAATAGCCAATGGTTAATGGCTGGGCAGATAGACCCAAGCAGGACCTTTAGATTTACACAGGCTAGGGACTGGGAGGGAGAAAGGAGGAATTGGCTTGACTCAGGGGAGAAGGATAGGATGTCAGAGCTGCAGGAGAGAAAGCCAACCAGCCATGTAAGAATTTGGGCAAGTGGCTACTGACCACTTCCTCAATTAGGCCTGGGATAGCAGGGGAAGGTTTTGGAGTACTCAGCCTTTGAGGTATTCACTGCACTTCGAAAAATAACTAATGCGTTGTTTTGTTTTGTGGTGTGTGTGTGTGTGTGTGTGTGTGTGTGTGTGTGTGTGTGTGTGTGTGTGTTTAGTTAGGGAATCTATAGAGCTCCTATGTGGGTTGCTGGGAGGTCAACCCTCCGGGAACCAAAGCTGTGTTGCTAAAATTACGGCTACAGTACGTAATAAACACAATGCCTCAAGAATATTCATATTAGCATCATATAGTTCTTGATTCATGGTCTGGCTGTATATCAATAGAAAACTAGGTTTCACCACTGCAATTTATCAATCACACTACTGTTCTACAATGTCATTTATTTCTTTGCATTTCTAGGATGAACTGTTTTTTAAAAGATTAATTTTCCTCCTAAGCATTGTTATTTTCCTGATTTCTTATTTTTTCTTGACATTTTAGTAATTTTTTATCTCATATCACCTGGTTTAATATTTACCATAAATATAAGGATGACACATATGAATATTGGTACCTATTTTTTTAAGTATTATAAAACATGAAGCTTGGCATAATATGTAAATGTAACCTTTATTCTCTAGATGTAATTGTTGTCTCATAGGATTACTGCTGAATAAACTCATCTTTTCATGTTTCTGAACTTTGGTTGCTTGGTTGAACTCAGCTGTTCTGGCTCAAAAGTTCCTCTCCAAGCTGACTGATTCAATTTGTCTTGTCTTTGCTTCTCACTGACTTGATCTGTTTGGCCTCAAACTAATTCTGGCATTTTTTTCTAATCTTCTGGCTCCTTCTTATTCTCTGGGTTCAACTGCCTTCTACCCAAAGTCATGCATTAACTAAACTTCATTGCTCTGGACTCACTCAACTGCACCTAACTCAACTCCACTGAACTGAACTCACTTTCAACTGACTGTACTGCTCTCCTCTCTGACTTAAGTAGCCTCTCTTTCCTGTCTGTTCTCCTGAGAGTTGGATGTGTTCTGTCTCTGGCTCATTCTGTCACTTCTTTCTGTGATTCATTATTTGTTAGCTACATAACTAGATGTTAATTACAAACATGGTTGTTTCCTTCTACAAACTAACCTTACCTACATTTGGGATTAAAGTTATGAACTAAGGGCATGTCTGCATTCCAGCCAGATCATATATACCTAGAAGGTCTTTGTATGTGATCCCTTGCCAAAGCAGCCATATTGCTGGCTTAAAATTCCTCTACAGACATACAACTGTATTGATATTATTGAAATAAAGTGAAACTTTTAAGGCAAATATGCTTTGAATTCTGGCAGAAACAATATACCTCTGATCTCCTAATTTGGGGTGTTCCTCAAGGAATGAAACAGGGTAGTTAGATACCTGAAAATTGATATAGATGTCTCTGAACACATCAAAAAAATCACAGTATATTAGTTTACAGAAATCAATTTACTGTGATCTGATGTGAATAGAATATGTGTTGTTTTAGAAGTTTAATTATTTTCATGTTCTCAGTGCTATCATCTATTTACATAATCAAGATATTTTGACATATGTGGGTAAAAGTCATTAATGACATTTTCATACTAAATCAAGTGGCTTGTGAGCATGATAAAATTGGTTATTATTGGGTATCAAGAGGAAAAAAGAAGAGATGACAAAGCAATAAATTATGTTTATTCTGTCTACTAATTGTATACACTACTTCCCATCTTCAGTGATATTTTTTCTATATTGCCCTTAAATATCTTTTCTGTTTTATAGGGATCACTTCCATAAAAATTTAGTTGTCAAGCTTGGTAAACATGCAGATGCCTGTGAAAGTTTATTTTATTGGATATTTGAATGCCAACTCCTGTTTGTTTCTTGGGACCATTTGCTTGGAAGCCTTTTTTTGCAGCCTACTACTCTGAGGTAGTGTCGGTCTTTGTTACAGGACAATGTCATAGTAAGTCATGGTTTGAATTATAAATACATACACATTTCACAAGTTAGCCTACTCTTGCTTGAACTATTTCTCATCTAGTCCCTCAAATGGTGTGTATTCATCGCTCATGGTACTGTGATACATAATGACGTTTTCATATAAGTCTAATGTATTTTGGTTATATGTCTCTTATCCCACCTCCTTTCATTCCCACCCCCACTAGTCTACGTTGTTTTCCTAGAGAGTTTTTTTTTATTTTTATGGAATATGTGCATAAATGATGTTATATATCTACATAATATCTAGGAGCTACACATTGGAGAAATCATGATACTTTCTTTTTAATGTATAACTTAGTTCAGTTACTATTACCTCTAATTGTATCCATTTTGCTACAAGCACCATAACTTCAGTATTATTTGTGGCTGAAACAAAAACTTTCCATTATGACTATATATCACATTTTCTTTGTCCATTCTTCTCTTGATAGGTACCTATAGGTTATTTCTACCAGGTGACTAGTGTATGTGATATGGAACTATCCAGAGTGTCCTTCAGGTAAATACATAAGAGCAATGTAGTTTTATCATGTGGAAGATCTGATTTTAGTTGTTTTTTAAATTTTTTAAGGGAACTACCATTCTAATTTCTACAATGACTAGACTCATATCAGTATTTTATAAAGGTTATGACTAATTTGTAGCTATATTTTCCATTTATTGCCAGATATGCTATGGGAGAGGGCTTTGCTATCATTTGACAATGAAGGATGATATTTTTCTTCTCTTTTTTTCTTTTTGTTGTTTGCTTCTTTGTTTTTAAAATAGGTTTTGCCTATTTCTATGTTGTTATTAATGTTACAGACCAATACAGGTAAACTGAATCCTGCTCTATACATAAGGCTAGCCTCTAATTCAGATATCTGTGTGCCTCTGCCTCCTAAGTGCTGGCATTAAAGTAGTATACCATTATGCCTAGCTGAAGAAATCAAATACTTTATCATGAATCACATGTTATATTTCAATCACATCATTACAAATATATTTTGACTTGACATAGACTTTAGTATTTATATGCATACCTATAACTCTGGCACTCAAGAAGCTAAGACAAGAGAATTAAAAGTACATCTACATAAAGTTTAACATTATACTGAGATTAAATCTCCTGTCCAAAAAAATCCCAGACATTAAGAATACATATAAAAAATATATAAAAAATACATATATAGTAGGGTAGTTGTAGTCTATGACTTTTAATCTCAGCATGGGGAAAGCATAGGGAGGTGGCCCTTTGTGAGTTTTGGGTGAGTTTGGTCTACATAGTGAGTTCCAGGACATCCAGTGCAACACAGTGAAACCCTGTCTTGAAAACAAAAAACAAAAAACAAAAAGAATCACACACACGCACACACACACACACACACACACACACACACATACCTATACATATACAAGAACCCTTACAATACTCTAGTAGGATCAGGAATGTAAGTGGGACAATGGTAAAGTAGGTGACACTAGAACCCAGGGAACACATGCTGCCAAAGAACTGAAAAGCACAGGATGGCTTCTAAAACAAGCTCCCTTACAGCAATAGTTCCAAGTATTGAAAGCATTACAAATCTCCCACATACACTCTTGTTCCTACTAAAATCTTTACATTCCTAAGAACATACTAGAAGTACACATAACCAATTTTAAATATATTTCTTCCCATTTCTCCTTCCTCTATCTGTCTGTCTGCCTGCCTGCCTACCTGTTTCTATGTTGTTATTAGTGTTACACACTAAACCCAACTTCGCTGCTAAATGATGAAAATAGATTTAAACCTATGAAGGGAAAAAATCCTAAAACCAAAATTATATTACTTCAAGTTATGCATAATGCAGCTCAGAATATTTAAGTCTGGGAACCCTGAGTAAGAAATATGTACCTTAAGGATAGATTTGCAAAAGATAATCTAAACTCAAATTCCCTTCTAATTAAAAATTAGACAAAAGTCATAGAATCTAAGGTAAAGAGTTCCTGTGTGGGAGGCTTATCATTCTGTCACAGAATGATAAAAACTGTAGACAGGTTTGGGTGATATAAGAGCAGAGTGGAATTATGGTTCATTATCTGGGTAAAGAAGATGTACCTCTCACAGTGAATTGCTTCATTTTGTATAGCATGTTACCTGTGTTCAATAAATGATGACAAAGAACATATAAAGAATGATTACTCATGAGACAATTGCATATGTATCTGGAAAAAAAATATTTAAATTTTCCATGTTACCCAGGAGAGGTACAGAGATGTCTAAGCAAAGGGCTGCTGTAGGTTTTCCCTGCCAATATAGTCTTCAGAATTTGTCTTCTATCTTGATCCTAATAACTTTCCCAATATATTGAGAACTATATGGAGAAGTCAAGAAAATGAAATTTACAGAATGGTTGAATGTCTGTGAGGAAATGCATACCCTTATAAAATATAAATATATTTCTACAATTCACCTATAAATCACAAGATTATGACTTATGTTATGTAGACAAAAGGAAGAATAAACTTAAAGACGGTTATAGTGTGAGAAATTAGATTTTAGCAAAACTGAGTTCATTTATTTTTAAGGTTTATTTATATTTAGAAACATGAAGATGCAAAGTGATGGTTGGAGTCTTTTAATTTCACTTATAAACATAGAAGCTATTACATCTCCTCATAAGAATTCTCTCACATTTTCTGGGCCTCATAGAAACTCCCAAGAAAATTTACTGTGAACTGCATATTTATTTGAACATATGAACATATGAGATATATTTTTATTTGCAAAGAAGACATATTATCAGTACCTGATCCAATTATAGTTCTTAAAGATTGAGAAACATTTAGAAATTCAGCTAAGACACCTTGATTATCTTCTTATGAAAATGCCCCTTTTATATTAACAGAACAAGATATAGCAATAGAAATAATTACAAAAGTTATATACTTTATGCTGCACCTATGTTATAGACCTTGTTCGTTTGGATTCTGACAAAGCAAACTATTTTGTGAGAGAAGTAAACTTTGAAAATATATATAAGGAAAACAAAACAAAACAAAAAACCTAGGTACATTTAGGGGCTCTAATAAAGAACAAGAAAATGTAACTGAAGAAATAATTATATTTCAAAATTTATACTTATATTGATTTTTATAGTCCAGAAAAATATTATAGTAATAATAGACTTATAGATTAGAGGCCAGTTTTTTTTTCTTTTTATTTTGTGAAGTACTGTGCGGTTAACTTGGTTCTTTCAGCCTATCCAGAGTGTGGTGAAATGACACTCTGATATCTCATTCCAAAGTTGCCACACTCCTCAGGGCAGGTGACAGCCAGAGGAAGTAATTATTCATAAGAGCTATGAAAGTGCACATATTTTAAGAAGAAATCCAACTTTGCTACATGAAACGATCTCCCATATGTTCTTCATGGTCTGTTAATTTCAGATATTGGATAAACATTATGCTGAACAAAAAAGAAGTTTCATGAAGGTGTAATAATAGATCTTCAGATTCTAATATTTATTGTTATGACATCCTGGTTAGTTATTTCACAATACTAGTTTTCTGATATATATATATATATATATTAAATATTTATTTATTTACATATTTTACATACATGAGTGTATGAAGATGTCATCATATCCCATTACAGGGGTTGTGAGCCAACATGAAGCAATTGGGAGTTGAACTCAGGACCTCTAGAAGAGGAGCTAGTGCTCTTAGCTGCTGTGCCATCTCTCCAGCCCCTAATTTCTGATTTCTTAAACTAGAAAGTAGGAACAGTGATTCCTCTTAGGTTCTCAAGGAAGCCTTTACTTGATACTAGACACAAAATTAATGAGCCTTTTAAAATATGAACATGTTGAAAGAATAAAATATAATAAAATCTGTTCTTTGATGTACACTGGAATCGAATGGACAAATGAATGACCAGATAAGTATAATAACCACCCTTGGAACAGTTTCTGTTGATTTGTCCTGTAATTCAATCTTTGTCCACATTTTACTTTTGTTCTCATTACTTTTCCAGAAGAAAACTAATTCCCAGATGAGGTTCTTTCTATAATTGGTAGGTTGTTTGTAACTTTAACTAGGTCATATTTACTAAGCAAATCTTAAATAATTTGAACATCATAAGTTTACCATCTCTATTAATAGATGCTTACAAACACTTTATGTAATGTTTCTTATTTTTTATTTGTGGTCCATACATATGAACTATTTAAAAAAAAAAACCCAAAAACAAAAAACAAGGTTTTCTTTGTAAAATTGCTGCCCTGCTAGAGGCCCAACGAGCAGCTGAAAGAGTCAGAAACAGATACTAGCACCCAAACAATGCACAGAAGCCTGGGATCCCTGTGGTTTAATTGGCGAAAATCTGGAAGAAGCTGAGGAGGAGAGCGACCCTATAGGGAGGCCAGCAGTCTCAACTGACTTGGATCACTGAGATCTCTCAGACACTAAGCCACCAACCAGGCAGCATACACCAGCTGATATGAGACCCCTGGCACATGTATAGCAGAGGACTGCCTGGTCTTGCCTCAGTGAGAGAAGAAGCACCTTACCCTCGCGAGACTTGAGGCCCAAAGGAGTGGGGAGGTTTCGTGGGGTAGGGCATGGGTGGGAACATCCACTTGGAGATGGAGTGGAAAGGAGGAGTGAGATGAGGAACTGTCAGAGGGCAGACCAGGAGAGATGAAGACTGGACTGTGAAAAAGATTTAAAGAATAATGAATAAATAAATAAATAAATAAATAAATAAATAAATAAATAAATAAAAATTTAAAAAAATATTTTTTGAGGTTTATAAGACTTAGTGTTTAGAAATTTACAAATCAAGAAAAATATGTTTCAGAATAAAAGTGAAGACATTGTGCTATAGTGATACAATAACATATAATGACACAGAATAGATTAATTATATCATGGTTTGCTATAGTAATCCAACTTATGCTATTAAAAATATCTTTTAGGACATATATTTTGTTTTGTGAGAAGTCCAATATGAAACCAACAGTCACTTCTACTTAGGACCTGGTGTCTATATCATGCCTGAGGCATTTGGCAGAAGTCATAAAGAGGCAACAGTTATCTTACAAATTGGAAGACTTTGGGTATCCAAAGCAGAAGATATTCTACCTTTTAGATGGATGACAAAGTCAGAGTAGGCATATGACTTAGCTCTCAGTTACTGAAGAGAAGTGTCTCAATGTATAAGTCAGGTCATCATCTACTGATAAAAATTTTCACATTTAACAATGCTATGCACCTTTGTATATACACTTTAAAACTTTTCCTGGTGACTTCAACTAATTCAATAAACCCTGAAGTATTTCTTTTTCTAGACGTAGTTTCTCTGTATAGTCCTGGCTGTACTGGAACTCACTGTGTAGACCAGGCTGGCCTCGAACTTAGAAATCCATCTGCCTCTGTCTCCCAAGTTCTGGGATTAAAGGAGTGTGCCACCACTGCCTGGCAACCTTGAAGTATTATTACTGTAACTTGTGATACTGCTATGGAAGCAGATTAGTATGGAACCTATGTCATGTTTATAAAGTGATAGAGATTTCTCATTTAGAAAATCATCTCATATACTGAGGAATTAGAAATACATATATATATATATATATATATGTATATATGTATATACATATATATATATATATATTATATGACAAGAATATAGAGAGGAACTAAAATTTGCATAAGAAACCAACTTGCTCCATATTTTAGACAGTATCCTGAACAAAGCTGAGTTAAACTATAATAACCCTTAAGCATTGTTAGCATTCAAGTGATTTTCTAGAATTTTGATGGATATCTTCAAATCCTGCTATATATTTTCTTCCTATGTTTCATTATTTGTAATAGAAAAAATATTTTATTTACTACTCAAGATTCAAGGGAATGCAACCAAACACAACAGAAGACTGAAAAACTCATAAAATTTCTTTACATAACAATTCTTTTCCCTGAAGACTCTCAAGGTAAGAAAAACAATTTCAAGTTGATGTTTAAAATCTTGATAAATTATGTAGTAATGTATACTTTATTTGACAATAATTTATAAATCTCTTACAGTTCTTATAATACTAGAGAAGGAAATTATTTAGCATTTATTCCCATTGTTTGTTATGGTTAATATTTTATGATATAAAGTAGAAAATAAAGAAGTTTAATAATATTCATTGTGATGACATTAAATACAGAAGGAAATGATACTAACTCTCCTGACTTCCTAATGTTTATAATATAAATGTGTGTATATAGAATGCATGTATTTTTTTTTAAGTGAAAGCAACTAGACACAGAATGACAAATGCTGTGAACAAGTATATGTGTACTATGGCTATGATGATTAATTGTAACCCTCCTGGTTTGAGGCCTGCCTCTTATAATCACACCTCTCTGCCCACCTCCTGCTATTTGCCACACCTCGCTCCTGGTTCCAGTTACATTTGGAAGCCCCACCTTTGCAGAGACAAAAAGAAGTCGCTGATTGGACTGACATGCTGATGAACTTGTGGGAGGGATTTACCTCACCTTTTCTAACTGTTGGCTGGGAACAAAGAAGGCATTAAAATTGAAGATGGCTGAGCATTCACGACTCCCGTCTAATTTTGTTAAACCATCCACGTGGACAGGTATACTTATGGCCACCCTGTATCCTCCTTATTTCTCTCTTACTGTTGCTTTTCCTTGAAACTCCATTTCCCAGAATAACCTTCTCTCTTTAACATTACTGTTGGGCAGTAACAGATGGCTCTCTCAACGTGGGGCTGGACAGAGCTCTATGATATTAAATATTCAAATTTGGACGGCCAGGGACATACCCACTTATCATAGATGGTAGGTGGCTATGGGGTTAAACGGCACATTTGTGCTGGGATGGACAGCTAAGTGCTGGGCTTTGGATGGCCAGGGCGCCAGACTGGACGGCAGATTTGTGATGGGATAGACAGCCAAAGGGCTGGGTTTACAGTCTCAGGGCCAGGTTATGAAGCTGTTTGACTCCAGTAATCGGAGGCAGCTTTTCCCCTGATATGACGGCTCAGGTTACAGGTCTGGGGGGCCTAAACAAGCTGTGTATAGGCTTTAGTTCCCTGTAAACAGTTCAGGAGAATCCCCTGATTGTTTAATCTATGTCTGTTTACGTGTATCTATGTCTGTATTATGTGGGATGGATGCTTTGTCTTTTGTCTTTTGTCTTGAGTTACACGTGGTAGCTGACAAAGATGGCCAAGGAGGCCCTGCCCTCTCCATACAGAGAATGCGGTCATCCAGCAGCGGCTCTGTTGGTTAATCCTGGCCAGTCAAACTGATCTGCCTGGTCGGGGTGGCTACAGTAGCTGAAAAAGGGCCCTGCTTTCCCTCCCTCTTCTGGGCAGGCTCGTCTAGGCCTAAGGGCGGGTTGGCAGCTCGGTGTAGCCGGGCTTTCCAAATTAGAATGCGGTGGGCGGCGGGCACCACCTGCCCGGACCCAAACAGGGAAGCGCATAGAAATTACAATCTGCTTGACACCATGCAAGACAGAGATGCGTGCCTATCTCCTTTTTCCTGCCTGAAGTGTCTGTGGCTCACAGTCAGAGCTGGGGCCGGCGCTCGTGGGGGGAGCATGGATGCTTCTGATCGGCAGCGACCATGTGTGCTGGCGGGGCTGCGTCTTGGGAAGCAGTGGCCTGGCTGCTGGCGATGCTGCCTGCCACTGCCATGCGGTCCCCAGCTCTGGACCCTCAGCAGGCACACTGAGTCTTCATCCGGGCCAGCCACAGTGAGACCAAGTGGCAGTGTGCACCAGCGGAAGCGCTCACATGGGCCTGCCCAGCCCCCTCAGCTCTACACCCTTGATGCTGCAGAGGAAACTCGCTGATGGGGGCTCGGGACACCAGGCTGACCACGAATGTATTTTGGCAGTTCAATGCTATGCTCAGGGCTGCTGTGGCAGCGTGCACGCACGTGACTTGACTAGGGGCCCAAGCGGACGAAAACTGCTGTGGTAGTGCGCACAAGCACGGCTCCATGTTTGCCCACGTGGTTTCACAATCACATAGCTCCATCTAGTAGTTTAAAGGTAAATTACAAGCTAATGTTTCTTACATTTACTTAACTTGATTTTCAAGTTATAGACAAACAGTAAATATGCTCAAATGGTTCTAATGGCCTCAAAAAAGAGAGGTATTCTTATGCTCTTTCCACAGGTTATGAAAATTCCTCAAAAGGGTAGCTCCATAGAGATGGAACTCTATAATAAAGGTAAAAATGTTTAGCAAAAAATCTGGTCAGGTGGTGTGTGCACATGGCTTTACTTACATGCCTGCAATCCCAGAGCTTGAGAGACTAAAGTCGAACAGATTTCTATTTACTAATGACATAGGAAATATAGTATTCGATACAAAATAATAAAGCTAAAGCTTAATTTCTAAATTCTTTTATTCTCAATTTATTAGACCTCATTTAGTTTTTTAACTGGCCCTAAAAATAAAAATTTGTTCTATACAAGTTATTAGACTTTGTCTTCATTGTTACATTCCATTAATAAAGGCTAGGTTTAAGCTAGTACTAATAACACGTGTCCACATATTATTTTTCATTGTAAACAAATAAAATTGGTTCTCCTTAACTAAGGGCCCAACCAGTTATAATCAGTGACCTAGCTAGCCCCAAAAATGGGTTGGCATCACTCTGGCATGTTGCCATCTGCTTCCTGCTTTGAGACAGGGTTTCTCTGTGTGTCCCTGGATGTCCTGGGGGCTCAGAAATCTGCCTCCTACTGCCTCCATTAAGACTAGGTAAGTACCCCACCTGACTCCAGCTAGAATTAAGATACAGGCCATACATCTAGTGGTAACTAAGTCTTATACAATAGCTATACCTTAAATTATGGGCTTGACACCAGACTTGCTAGCTACTATTCAGAGAGAGTGAGACACTTAAAGGACTTTGTGACATATATTTAATGTTTTTTAATATTAATTGTTTATAATTGGATCTTACCTTCTAATAAATATACTTAGTGATTTATAGATTAAAATATATTGCCTTCAATATTTGTCTGAATAATTTACATTTAAATTATTTGTCTCTACTCAGTACATAAAGCTAATGCCTTGATTTTGCTCAATATAAATAAGTATGTTGCTCATTTCAAGTTACTCTTAACTAGATCACATTATATACATCTTTAAAAAGTTACTGGTGAGATTTATAGCCTCTACAGAATATAGAAGAAGCTTATATCACTTGTCTATAGTGATCATTCGCATTTCTATAATAAGATATAATATTTTGTTATACAGCTATTATATATAAATAATAATTATAATATATTCATTGAAGATATATTAGAAAGAATGTTCTAAAACATTTTTTCACTCATTTAAAATTATAGACATCTAATTCTT
>NC_045030.1:84410892-84412148 GCF_008632895.1 Mastomys coucha | reverse complement strand
TTAAACATAAATGATATATTAATTGGTTTTTGGCTATATTCTATTTTTTTATATTTAATGTTCCTTTTGGAATTGACAGGTTGTCAATTTTATATTTCTGTATTGAAAAGAGGGGGAATATACACTCCACCCAAGTTTTTCGCTTATATTAAAAGACATGTTTTGCTTTTTTGATTATGTTAAATAATATTTTATTTTTTCACCTCTTTTAAGGCATGCTTTGCTTTTTGCTCATGTTTAAAGGCATGTTGCCTTTCGCTTGCCTTGAAACGTCGATAATGAAATGGCGTGTCACTCCACTTACTAACACCTTATTTTCTTAACCCCACCTTGACCTGGGGAAGGGGCTCCTTTGGTGTTGATACACAATGGTGGCCTTATACATGTTTTTGCCAAGTGGATACAGGCACAGCATCTTTTATAGACATGTTTTTGTGCCAAGAATATTGGCTGAACATTTTTTACTGGCCAGCAAAATTTCCTTTGGCTGAGATTAGACTCTACTTTTTTCTAAGAGTCAACAGTGATTTCCCTCTATACCCAGAGGCCAAACTTTGGGCCTAAGTGTTGCTAATTGGCAACTAAGGTGCCTGAGACATCTTCTAGTTATTGTTATTTTTAATCTTTTAAGTTCTTATATTAAACAGACTCATTCCTGGAGTCCAAAGACAATCAAAATTCACTCAGTCCCGGAGCCCTCCTTACCTAAAAAACAGGTTCACTCCTGGAGCTCTTCTTTTCTAAGCTCAATCTTGGAGCTTCTAACATGAAAGTTATTTATTGAAAATTGAACTAAAGGCCTATTGAAGGCCAAGCTATTAAAGGGCTCCTAGCTGGGGAGCTACTACTTTGGAACTCAACTAAGGTGTCTACACCCAGCTGCCCATCAGCACACCAGTGCTGCTTCACGTGGACTTCTAGAAAGATAGACTCCAGAGAGACTTTGGCAGTTCCCAGACTCTGCAAGTGTTAAAGGCATGTCTTGGCATTTTGTATGGATGGATGGTGCAGAAAGGCATCTGTCTCTCTGGTGGTGAAGTCAACCCAGACAGAGACACATGCCGAGTGGCTGTGTCTTTGCTGAAGACACACTATAAGCCCAGTTTGCTGTGTCACATAGTCTGAGACGATGGGACCAGAGAGATATACAGAGCCCTCCTGCTAAAGCACTGTGATGTTTCTCATACAGAATCTGTGCCGAGCTCCATGACCTTTATCCTGCTTTTTGTTTATTACTAAAAGAACTTTCTGTCTGT
>NC_045030.1:84407479-84410879 GCF_008632895.1 Mastomys coucha | reverse complement strand
GGACTGACATGCTGATGAACTTGTGGGAGGGATTTACCTCACCTTTTCTAACTGTTGGCTGGGAACAACAAGGACATTAAAATTGAAGATGGCTGAGCATTCACGACTCTCGTCTAATTTTGTTAAACCATCCACAGGGACAGGTATACTTATGGCCACCTTGTATCCTCCCTAATTCTCTCTTACTGTTGCTTTTCCTTGAAACTCCATTTCCCAGAATAACCCTCTCTCTTTAACGTTACTGCTGGGCAGTAACAATTAATCTTGTAAACAAATAATCTGAACCTATATGTATCTGTATGTGTGTTTGTATGGTATGTTTATAATAATAAATCTTGTTGTAAACTTAATCTGACTCAGGGTCACCTATGGTTTTGCTTCCTCAAAAGACTACGTAAAGGTAGAAAAACCTCCCCTAGATGGAGAATCATCTCTGAAAGTCTAGTGAAAACTGATGGCTTGTATATCTGCTTTCATTTCTTGGTGGTGAGTACATCCACACTACTGATGCTGTCATGAATTTTAATACTTTTATGAGCTCTGTTCTTCTCCAGAGTGCTCATTAACATAACATATAAAAGATCCTTTTATTTGTGATAGCATGTCTTAAAAACTATTGTTTAATGAAGGAATATAAACACAGAAGATTCACACTGTATGATATCTGTTGTATGTAAAATTAAAAATCACTCTTTTAATGCTTCTGATATATTAGGTTTGCATACTGCCCCCAAAATAGCACGTATCTCTTTCTTTATTTCCTCCTTCATCCTCCTATTCCACACGTTCACTTGATCTTCCTATTATAGCTCCACAATCCTTTTCCATCTACTCTATTTTTCCTTGATATGGAGTTCTGTCTGTGCCCCTTGTTCCTGCTTCTATACCTAACCTTTGTGGCTGTATGAATTGTCTCTTGGCTATCATTGATTTAATTTCTAATATCCACATATTTGTGAATACATATCACACTTGGCTTTCTGGTTTTGGGTTACCTTACTTAGGATGATTTATTTGTCATCCACTTACCTGTGAATTTCATTAATTCATTTTTTTAAACAGCTGTGTAATATTCCTTCAATTCCTTCATGTAAATGCACCATAGTTTCTTTATCCTTTCATCTGTTGCAGGACATTTAAGTTGTTACCAATTAATGTCTATTATGAATACTGTTGGATCCTTCCCCTCAAACCCCCAGCTCCATGTGGCAGAGCTGACAGGCTGAGCCTGCATGCAGCCACCTGCTGGGACTAAACAATGGCTTGGAAGCTACACCTGGCTGCTGACATACGTACTTGCCTGAGGACTCAACAAGCCTACCTGCCTGAGAACTTATGAGTTTCCAGAATTGGCATCTCTCGTCTGCTGCCTTGTTTACATTATGCATATACCTTGTGCCTAGAGATTTTTGCTTTCAGTATTGCCTGCCTATAAATGTTCAAAATACCTCCAAGTAAGTAGATGCCTTGATAGAAACCTACTTGGTGTCCGTTCTCTTTGTTCTCGACCGTTTCATTTTGCAGGTCAGTATCTAACCTCTGGTTGAAGCGAACACAGACCTGAATGGGGCTGTGGGATGGTTCCACTCAGAATACAACAACAATAAACATGATTGAGCAAATGTTTTGTGGTATAATGAAGCATCCTTTGGGTATTTGCCATTTAAGGTATATTACAGAAAAAGAATAGAGTAGAAGCTTCTTAAAATATACATATATGAAGGTTATCTCATGAAAATTGACAAATAATGGAGGAGACAGAGTTGCAACTGGACATCTCTTGTCATCAAATAAAGGTTCTAGTACTAGAATTGGGACACATCTAGTTGAGTTTTTGGAAAAAGAGGTCCCATGGAAATTCCCTCCAAACCCAGGCTGTTGTCAATACAGGTTGCAACTATATAGCAACTATAGGTTGTTTTCCAAAAACTGATTGTAATGCCCTATTGATGAAGACAACACCTATACAACTTATTCAACACAGAGTATTTTAGCTTGTGTCTACCTAAAGCCTGTACCCATATAGGCTAATGTTCTTGTTACCAGTAGTTACTCTTCATGCTATCAAATGAGAAACATAAACATCAACCTAGCTACAAACTTTTTGTTTGAAGATGAAATCTTCTTGACTTTAAAATATGCTAGTGCAAACGTGTTGCCAAGCCTGTGGGAGTAACTAACCAATATCTAATTTAACTTAAGGCACACTCCATAAGAAAGAACTCATACCTGAAGTGATTTGGGTGACCATGAACAAAAGACTAGATAGCCCAGACACCTAAAACAGAACAGTATTCTTCCACTAAAAGAGGATAGCAATAACATGACTCCTAATGACATTCTGTTATACTCATAGATCAGAAACTTGCTCAACCATCATCAGAGAAGCTTCTTTCTACAGTAGAAAAATACAGAGGTTCACTGGAAAGGAATTTTACTTCATTAATATGGCTGCTCTGGCTAGAATACAGGCATAACTTTCATATATACCTTAAATATCAAGCAATGTAAAAACTATGTTTGAAAAAACGTGTTTGAAAGTAACTTTAAATTGAGGGGCACATAAAGAGGCAAATCATAGAATATGAGTTAGAGATAGGATATGCTCAACTCTCTTGAGAACAGCATAGGAAAGAAAGTCTACTTAAAAGAAATACAAGGTGAGAGAAGCAGTCAGTTCAGTTAGGTGGAGTTCTGTTGAGATAAGTCAGTCTGTTCTGTTCAGTCTGTCATTGCAGGAGGAAGTGCAATGGAGTTGAGTTCAGTTCTATTCAGTTCATGCAGCAGAGGCAGTTGAAAACTGAGAATAAGAAGGAGCCAGAAAATTAAAACAAATTGCCAGAATTAGTTTGAAGCAAAGCAAAGTAATTCAGTGAGAAGCTAACAGAAGCCAGATTGAAATCAGTCATCTTGGAAAGGAATGTGAGCCAGAACAACTGGGTTGAACAAGCCAGCCAGAGTTCATAAAGAGCTTTCTAGCTTTTTCTAGCTTTCTGGGGTGAGTGTGGTGGTTTAAATATGCCTGACCCAGGAAGTGGCACTATTGGGAGGTGTGACCCTGTTGTAGTAGGTGGGGCGTACTTAGAGGATGTATGTAACTGTGGGGGTGGGCAGCTTTGAGACCTCCCTCCTAGCTGCCTGGAGGCCAGTGTTCTCTTGGCAGCCTTCAGATCAAGATGTAGAACTCTCAGTTCCTCCCTTAACATGCCTGATAATGGACTGACTTTCTGAGCCTGTAAGCCAGTTCAATTAAGGACCCAAGGAGCTGAAGGGTTTGCAGCCCCATAGGAGGAACAATAATATGAACTAACTAGAACCCTCAGAGCTCCCAGGAACTAAACCACCAACCAGAGCACACATGGTGGGACTCACGGCTCCAGCTATATATGTAGCAGAGGAT
>NC_045030.1:84400933-84407469 GCF_008632895.1 Mastomys coucha | reverse complement strand
GTAGCAGAGGATGACCTAGTCAGTCATCAATGGGAGGAGAGTCCCTTGGTCCTGTGAAGGCTCTATGCCCCAATGTAGGGGAATGCCAGGGCCAGGAGGAAGCAGGAAAATGTGGGTTGGTGAGCAGGGGGACGGGAGAGGGAGTAGGGTTTTTTGGGGAAGTGAAACTGGGAAAGGGGATATTATTTGAAATGCAAATAAAGAAAATATCTAATAAAACAAACAGAAACAAACAAGAAAACAACAAAAAAAGAGTTGTCTTGGTCATGGTGTCTCTTCACAGCAATGGAAACCTTAGCCAAGATAGAGAGCTTGTTCAGGAGTAAGCCTCCAAGGCAATAATTACATCTGGAGAATCAGTTACTACAACAACCCACTACCATACAATATGCAGAGATTGAGAGTCCTTGGAACACTCTACCCTAAATGTTTTTATCAAATTCCTTAGCTCAGGGATCAGATAACTCTGAAAAAGATAAGGTTGAAAATGTGTGAGATCCAGAGGAGATGGAAGATAACAAGAAAATATGGTTTCCTAAATGTAGCAGGACCAGAGATTATGTGAACTCAGAGTCTTAGGCAGAATGCACATGGGTCTTCACCAGTTGTGGTCCTAGAGTGAAAGGAGAAGTAAACACATGCCTCCATCCCTAACCCAGAAACTATCTCTAATCCATAACCAAAGGGAATATCACTGGGCAAACAAACTAGTGTTAAGAATAGACCATA
This sequence comes from Mastomys coucha, assembly GCF_008632895.1. Lineage (NCBI taxonomy): Eukaryota > Metazoa > Chordata > Mammalia > Rodentia > Muridae > Mastomys > Mastomys coucha. Next base: position 84,406,740 of record NC_045030.1, on the reverse strand, counting down.
TGCCCAGTAGTATAATGTATTATAACTTTTTATTTTTAATTTTAACTTATTTAACTTTTAATTTTCTTATATTTTATTTCCCCCTACAGGTCCTTCGCATAAATATTGTTTCTTTTATTGTGTATTCATGGGAATCCTAAGTGTGAAAATAAGTGGATCTTTGCATGGTCTCTGTTCTTGAGCGCTTTTCTTTCTGTTCATTTCTTCTGTCTTATTCTGATGAGTTTTTTTTTTTTTTTTTTTTTTTTTTGTTTTTATCTACATTATTATTATATCTTAGAAAACTGGTGGGTCCAGATAGAAGGGGGTGGGGAAGAACTGTGGGGAGTTTAGGGAGGGGTAACTATAATAAGAGCATATTATATGAAAAGTATTTTCAATAAAAGGATACAAAATCTGACTCATAAAAATAGATATTATAAGTGGAGTTTCCATAGGAAAAATAAAAAAAGGAGATTTGATCAAAGGGCATATAATAACCTTGAAGTTCTTACTACAAAAATGATAAATTGATAAGATGATAGATATTATCTCAATTCAATCTTTCTATAATTTTATAAACATTAAGACAAGACATTGAATTCCATAAACAATTATTTGTCAACCGAAAGTACAGAATGCTTATCACAGCAGCTGTAATAGAAACATATACCTGACTCCTGCCAGGGAACCATGTAGGCTGGCTACAGATCTTTACCTCTCCCACTTTCTGTCAGATTCAATCCTCCAGGCCCATGCTCAGATCTTCAGAAGAAAACCCAAGTCAGCCTCCCCCAACCCCATCTCCAGCATATCTCATAGATATTTTCTTCCTAATGAAAAGGAAAAGTTCAGCACAAGCTTGCCCACATAAGCCTGGGATTGAAAGAGTTAAATTTGAGACCAGTGTCAGCTAATGAGAGGATTACTGAAAACCACAGGGGCCCAGGCCTTTGAATACAGATCAAAGTAGAAAAGAGAAAGCTGTTAGGTATCCTAAGGACTGACAGGTCAGGAAGACATAAACCAGGGAGATAGGGCAAAAATGCAAGGACATCTCCAGAGTCCAGGCGTCTGGGATGTGCCTGGGTGGACATTGAGTAATGGGCCACCTGGTCCTCTCAGATTAGCTAAAGGTCAACTAGAAACTTTGAATAGCACTCCCCTTTCACTCCCCTGTTTTTTAGAAAATTTTAACTCTAATCTGCACGAACTACATTTAAAATAACCAATCATATATAGCCACATTGATTCCTTTGTTCCTTCAGACATTTTCCCTATATAATAAACCCCTAACTTTCAAGCCTTGTGGTCAATTTCCCATCTACAGTGAGAGATTGGGAGACAGCCTGGAGCTCCGCCATTAAAGCTGCCTCGTGCTTTTGCATCAAGCCGGTCTTACGTGTTTCTTTGGGTGTGCACCTTCCCGAGACTTGAGTGAGGGTCTCCCTTTGGGGGTCTTTCACTAACACCTCTCCCACTTGTTAATATATCCAAATTCACAACTACAACAGGTATTCCCTTCTAACCCATAGCCCATTCTCTCCAAAGAAACAGGAATGCAGACTGTAGATATTCACCTTTCCTTTTGCTCTTCCAGATCCAATCCCCTAGTCACATTCCCAGTTCTGTAGCAGAATACCTGCTGTGGTCTCTCTTTCCTCTCTGTTACCATTCCCAGTGGACCAGAAAGCTGTTCTCCAACTTTCCTTCCCCCAACTCATATCACTAACCCAGCCACCAAAACCAGAATGTATCCCTTGGAAACATACCAGGAGAGCAGACCACGGAACCTGGTATGCTAACTGAAGACCTCTGCCTCTCTCCTCCAAATCCAATCAGTCTCATCCCTAAATCTACAACATATCACCTGCTGCAGCCTTCCTCCCCAGACCCCACACACATCTGTGAATTCCACAGCCCATCCTCTCTTAACCTCTCTACCCTGGTTCACTGAGCTGCATTCAATTGAGTTGTTGGAAAATGTGGTCCCATGGAAACCACAAGCCTAGGCAGCTGTTAAGACAATGGGTTGTTCTCTGAAAACTGACTGTGGGGGGAAGGGGGAGTGAGAGAGATTACCAAAAACAAAACCCACACAACATAGAGAAGTTCAGCTGGTGCCTACTTAGGGCATTCATTCCAATATTCTAGTGTCTTTGTTCCTGATAGATATTGTTCAGGCTACAAAAACCACCAACCTAGCCACAAAATCTATGATCCACAATCAAAAGGTCTAACTAATGTCTGATTTGACTCAAGGCCCAATCTATGAGAAAGAACCCATACATAACACTTCTTGGGTGACCAAAAATCAGTAACTAAATAGCCTCAAGATCTATGGTGAAACCCAATATTATTAGCCAGTAAAACAAAAGGTATCAATAAAATGACTCCTAGTGATATTCTGCTATAAACATAGATCAGTGCTTTTTTCAGTCACCATCAGAGAAGATTCCTTGTGAAACAGACAGGAACAGATGCAGAAACCCACAGCCACACATTACAAGGAGAGAGTCCTTGCAACACACAGCTCTAAATGGTATATCTCTATCAAATTCCTCCACTTGGAGTTCAGAGAACCCCAAGGAAGAGGAGGTGGAAAAATTGCAATAGCCAGAAGAGATAGAGGACACCAGGATAACAAGGACTTCTGAGTCAACAATGCAAGGCATATATGAACTCATAGAGACAGAGGTAGCAAGCACAGGGCCTACACAGGTCTGTACAAGATACTCTGGTATATATTACTGCTTTCCATTTAGCATTACTATGGGACTCCAGCATTTGAGAATGAGAGGGTCTTTGACCCTTGTGCCTTATTTTGGGACTCTCTTTTTCTTGTTGAGTTGTCTTGTCCAGGCTCAATATGATGGTTTTTACTTTATCTTACTATATTTCATTTTTCATGTTTGGTTGTAATCTGCTAGAAACCTATTTTTTCTAATGAAAGACAGACAAAAGAGTAGATCTGGATTGGTGGAGAGGTGGGAAGAACTGGAAGAACAGGGAAGGGAAACTGTAATCAGATTATATTTTATGAGAAAATAATCCATTTTCTATAAAAGGGAACATGTGGACCTCTCATTCACTTCAAATAAATTAATCTATGACACAAAATATGAATTAGTTAAATTTACTTAATATATGAGAATGGAACACAATGATTTAATATTAAAGACATGAAAGTCAACCATTTTAGTGTTGTATTCATAAGAAATTCATTTAATAATCATTAAAGCATTTTCCCATTGACATATCCATTTCTTATCTCCTTATCACTTATATCCATCTATTATCTGTATTAGGATTAGTAGAGATTAATGATATCATTGCTATACAACTTTTGGTGAGGTGTCCCAGCAATTTAATTGCCAAAAGTTCCAAATGACTGGAAAGTGTGTGCATTTTGGCTTAGGAATAACTTTATCATGGAGAAATAAGGAAGCTATATGTTACTGTCAGAACTGTCATACCAGCCAAACTGGCAACAGCAATCATTATGGTGATACATCCTGAGATTGCCAGAATTTAATATTGTTTCTTTCATTGTAAGCATACAGAATTCAGTAACTAAAAAATTTAAGAACAGTAGGAAAATATAAACGCACCCCCCCAAGTGATGTCAGCCTTATGGGATTGTGTCCTGTATAAGAAAGGATGTCGTAAATATATAGAGCATCATCAAACAATCATGTTGTAACACAGCTAATTTCACTTCTGCATGATTTTTTGCTAAGTACCCAAATACAGATACTATGTATAATTAGAACATGAAGCTAGCTATAATTGAGTTTCCTTTCAAGAAATGAGAGCAGTCAAGAATAAATATTCAAACACAAAGCTAAGCTCACATTTCAGCTTCTATATTCCCGACATTTATGACAGATCTTAAGATGAGACCTGTCCAAGGCAATACACATTTTGAGCCAATGATAATTGTTATGGTGTCTCAGAAAACAACACATGCATTTTGATTATAAGCCAAGATTTACAAACATATTTTTAGGTATTTATAATCTTTGCTTACAATTACAAACTTGAAGGTTTCTCTTATCATCTATGTAGCAACAGAACTATAATGACCTTTATTTAGACTACCAAAACTGTTATGCCAAAATCACAGTTGTTTTGGATAAAACATTTACAGTTGGCAAAAGATCAAAATCAACACCGTTAATAGAGCCCAGAATCTGATTGGTAACTGATCTGGATATAATTCACAGGTGTTACATGCTCTGTGCATTTGGCCCTTCCATCTGTTCTACATTATTCTGATTTTGAATAGTTAGCATTTTCAGTCAGCTCATGCTAATCTAATATTCAAAATTGTACAGTGGGATTCCAGGACCAAATTATCTGACATAAATGAACATGACAAATATGTCCAGGGAGTACATGATTACATGAATATCTGTGCAAATCACTAGGGCAGAAATTGTCCTGAGATACAATTGCTTTCACAATTAAAAAACTCAAAAAGTATTATGTAAGTAATACAGTTTGCGGGCATATCCTCATAGACTCTTACATTGGTTATGTTATAGAAAAGCTAGTCTATGCCTCCGAAATACTAGTTTATACTATGACTGACCTCAAACCTAATTCAAAATCTTAAATATCATGTTTAAGTACAGGAAAGATACCATCAATAATCACTAGGTGATTAGATAGTCTAATGTGATTCTAAAAGATTGAAAATTCATGCTTACATAATACATATTAAATAAAAGTAGTTATTTGTATATCAAAGTTATGAAAGTCATGTTGTTTTGACAATGATGGAATAATTATATAATGATATAGTTCAGAAATTGCATATGCTACTTAAGTATTCTCTCACATGTCCTTTCAATTTATCTGTTTATCTTTCTGTATATCCTTAGCACATATTTTATGCCAAAATGTTAATTTTTTCCTTTCTTTTTGGTTTATGGAGAAAGTCATTTCATTTGAAAATGAGGGGCTCATTATATAAGTATATATAAATTACATAGGCTACTTAAATATTCTTTAACATGTTTTAGTGATTTTACCTTTGTCTATTTCTATATATAATAACATGTTTGCATGTTAAATTATTAATAAATATCTTAGTGGAATCAGGGTCACTTATTTAAGTGAAGTTTGAAGTTCAACTTAAGGCAGTATTTCATATGCATTTTAGGTAAAATTACCAATATTTGGCTGTTTGGGATGTACTTCTTGATAGCAGAATAATTAAGAAGAAATCATGTTAAAGAAGATGGCCTGACTGGAAACTTCAGAGAATATATTTTTAAACCACCTTTATGGTTTTAAACCTACATGATTGTCATACTAAAAAGTCCAAACCTAAAGATGACATTTAATATTCTATCCTGCCTGTTATTCATAGCTAACAGTCTAAGGAGTGGAACTGTAAGTTGGAACACTACTATGTTTAAAATGTACATACTGGTGTGTGTCTGTTGTTGAGAGTGATAATGTGGGCATGCTGGTTGGTGAGATAGACTGGCACCAGGGAGTCAAACTTCTCCACTTTGAAACTATTGCGATTAGACACAGCCTGGAGACCAAGACTGAGAATAAGAAATATTTCTGACAGCAAATTGAAAGCAGGCTGTTCCAAGAGATATGTCAAATCAAGCATGTAGAGTAGTCAGTCCCATCAACATTGACTCAGTCATCATTTGGAAGGAATGAGAGATGAGGCTGCAGCCTGGACAGGTTTTCCACATGGAATCCTGTTCCACTGGAGTCAGGTCTTTAAAGATTTCTTGCCAGGTGGTGGTGGCTCACACCTTTAATCCCAGCACTTGGGAGGCAGAGGCAGGCGGATTTCTGAG
>NC_045030.1:84385611-84400879 GCF_008632895.1 Mastomys coucha | reverse complement strand
AATCCCAAATTTTACCAAGATAACAAGGTGGGAGTGATTAAGAATAAATAGCTCAAGTCCTGTAATCACTGATTAATCTTATTGTGGTTTTCCATTTTCAGTCTGAAAGCTATGACCATTGTGAACACATTGGCTTTCTGAAAAAAACAATATGCACACTGTGAGAGAAAAGGTGATTGCTGATTTTACTGAAACCAGCAAACTTCACTTCCGATTGGACTACCATACCACTCCCTGTGCAACCTTGGTTTGATCAACCAAGATTTTTATTCTCCTTGTCATACAGGAAAGAAGAATAAATAAAGGAAGAAAGAAAGAAAAACAAAAGAAAGAAAGGAAGGAAGAAAGAAAGAAAGAAGGGAAGAAAGACAGAAATAAAGACAGACTGACAGAAAGAAAGACCGAGAGAAAGAAAGAAAAAATAAATGAAAGAAGGAAAGGATGGAAGGAAGGAAGGAAGGAAGGGAGGGAGGGAGGGAACGAGCAAGCAAGCAAGCAAACAAAGACTTATTTCAATACAAAAATACTTAAGGGAATTGTAAACCGTGACCAAAATGGTTATACAGGCTGGCAAAATGACTGTTCAAGATAGGACATCTCAACACTTTTTGTTGCCTTTTCTACACAGTAAGTGTCTACAGATGCTGCCCTCCATGCCACAACTGAAGAGATGCCTTGGGCAGAACTGGAGCTGATGTAGATGCTCCCATGCCCCAGTCTGTCCTATATTGTTCATGAACACTGCAGTTCCTGGATTAAAACATGGAGCTTTACAAATGTTAAACAAACAAATAAATTTGCATATCACAAATAAGGTATCATACAAAATTTAACAATTAGTACTTCTAAAATCAAAATTAAATACTCATTGTACATGTGCAGGTATGCATGCATATACATATAAATCTTCTGTTGTAGATGTGTATTTGTGTGTGTGTATGTGTGTCTGCTTGTGAGTATTTAGAGTATTCTGAATAAGAATTTAATAGCAATTGATGTAGTCAGACTAAATACAATTTACATATGGGAAAACTGACTGAGAGAGCCTGCACCCCAGAATACATGAGGTCCTTTTGGCAGCAGAGATAGACCAACTTTCAGGCAACATAATTACCTGGGGGAAGGGCACAATGAGATGGCTCAACTGCTAAAGGTACATGCTACCAGGCCTTGGGAGTCAAGATAATCCACAGGACATATAGAGTGGAAGAAAAGAACCAACTTTTCCAAGTTGTTTAGTGACTTCTACACATGGGCCTATTCACATATAAGGATATATGTAATGAATGAATGAATAAATGAATGAATGAATAAATAAATAAAGGATGGATGAAATAAAAGGAAGAATAGACAAACTGGGAATATTTATCCATCCACTACTATATGTATTTACTCTAAACATACCATAAATCCTAGAGAACATTTTATAAATTAAGTTATAACAGTGAAAAGAGCACATTTTAATTGTGAAGAATTTTGCATTTCTAAATGAAAGACATATGATGAAGAGCTAGGAAGGCAGCACTATGTTGGACGGGATGGTCAGGAAATGCCTGACTGGGGAATGATCTTTCTGGAAGAGTCAGGTAGTGTGTTCATCTTACACAAAGAGAAATTTTTAAGTGAACAGGTACTAGTTTAGATACATGGTGGGCACAGTAGAGACAAATCAAACAAGACAATGTACCTGAAGAACAATAATGTAGAATGACAGGCATAGGAAATAAGTTAGAGTGGACAGCCAAATGCCATATAAAACAAGTATGGCATGCAATTTAAATTTTTTCATGCTGACTGGGTGCCAATGGATCAAATAAACTAATATATGTTTTAACAAATATTCTCAGGCTTTTATGTGGATATTATAATACTGAAAGAAAAGTAAATCTTGAAGCACTAATACAAATGAGTATGTCACTAAAGTTGCCATAAGAAGGTAACTAAAAACTAGATTAGGATGACTTGATAATTAAGATGCATTAGAAAAATGGTTATCAAATTGGGGTCTCTGATCCATCAGCATCAGCATTGACCACATCAACCTAGTGAATAGTCAGTAATCGTTAGTTTCAGCCCTGTAGATGATAACACTATGTCAAAAATTTTGTGAATTATGGCTTGAGACTAAATGTCCCCCAAGTTCTGAATCACTAATCCATGTGTATGCAATATAAGAACCATATGTGTTAGAAAGGATGAATTATCAACACAAAAAGAAAGAGATATGATAGTACCTAGACAAAATATACTGACAAGAAGTACACAGGATTTTAAAAAGCTGAGATGCTTAGGTATTTCACCAACTTGTATGCAACTCCCTTGAAGAATCTAATTGACCCTGAGGTAAAGTTTATATTCATTTTGTGTTATTTACCATGTATTTATAGGCTACCACTTTGATTCATGTATCAAAATTATGCAAACATTATTGACTCAATTACTTAACTTCATTTTAAAAATTTTAATTATTATACTAATATTTATTCAATGTTTCTGTCTAAGTCTACCAGGACTTTAAGACAAATACCACAATTGCTTGTAACAAACATGTTTAATATAAAAATGAATTCAAGAAAAACAAATCAGATGGCCACATACAATTTTTTAGCATGAAGCTAAAAATTTCTCTTTAATAGCATGTGAAACTACCAGCAAAATATTACTCAAAGACAGTGCACAAAAATACATACTTTTAAAAATTAATTCTGCCAGGACCAGGAAGCAGGAATGGATGGGTTGGTGAGCAGATGGAGGGGAGATGGGATAGGGGCGTATGGAGGGAAACAAGAAAAAAAAAAGGAAGAATTGTGTATACAGTGATAACTTTTGAAGGCATGTGTAATAAAAAAAACAGTTCATACACTGAGTATGTGCATTGGTTCTCTACATAAAAAACTGGGCTTCATTTGTCATTCCATAGCATGATACTGAGTACAAGTTTAATTAAAACTCTTTTATGTAAAAGTAGCTGAATTTAATGATTTCATTTGTGGCAATGAACAATTACTCTGAAGATTTTCAGAAAAGCTATGTCTTCAGTATTTCAAGATACTTGTTTTTCCCCCAGTGATGGACACCTACTTTAACAGAAACTGAAAACTGCAAATCAACATTAATTGCCCATAATGAATAGGTTACACAGTCAGCAGTGTAAAATTGAAGTGTGAAGGAAAACCTGAATATTTTGAGTAGCTATTTTGGACTGAAAGTCACAATAGAGATTTGAAAAATGAAAAAAAAAATGTCAGCCATCAAAAATAAATCTAATAGGTAAAGTATTTACACTTGAAATTTTATTTGAAAATATATGTAAGAATATTCTTTTCCTGGAGTAAACACTTAAAGGAAATGGTTAAAATTGTTAATGTTAATATAAATAAAATTTATATAGCCTTTTCACAGAATTATATGTATATGCTGATGTTGTTTGGATATGAAGTATCCCTCACAGGTGCATTTCTGAAGGCTTGCAGATATTATTTTTGAGATTCTGTTAACTTAAGGAGCTATTTCTAGTTCCAGGTCTCTCTCAGGTCTCTCTCTGACTCCTTCTCACATGCTTTGCATCATGATACGCTCTTGAGGCACAATCCGATAATAATACAATCAACTACTGAAGCTATGCTCACACCTGTAATTCAAACACTTGAAAAGCTGAAGCAGGGTCCTGCAAAATGAGTTCCAGGCCTGAAATTCGGTCTTAAAAAATACAAAGTAAGAAAGGAAGGAATGAAAACAAAACAAAACGTTAAAACCATCCACATGACAGTGAACTACAACCTCTGAAACTATAATCTAAAATAAAAAACTCCTTTAAGTGTTTATGTCTATGTGTATTTGTTACAGAGATTTAAAAGCTAGCATATATGTTCATTTTTCCTATACTGAATATGATAATATAGTGTTCATTGGATTTCAAACCATTAGGATTCAGTTATAGCATCAATAAATTAGACGATATTAACATATGGCTGTTTATGCTCTATTCTCATGTTGGAAATACTGGTGACAGGAAGCTTGCCTGAAAGTGGAGGCTTACTTTCCTTGGAAAGATCAACTAATAGACAGTGTTTAGAATGTAGGACTAGGGTCTTTTTTAATTATTAAATTTGTGTAATTTCACAGTATTTCCTTTTCATATGAACATGAACACTGACAGGGCAGGGCAGAACTGGAGCTGGGCAATAGCCGTCAGAGTCCTACTTAACTTGATTCATGCTTGGTAGAAGAAAATGTACAAAATTACTCAACCAGTGCCACAACCTGGAGACTACACATTCACACACACACGAGCCTGTGGGGGATATTTCACATTCAAATTATAGTGGGCTCTAATCTGAAAGGTTAATTGACACTAATTACTGTGTTTAACCTGCTTGTTGCAAATAGTAAGTGAACATTAAAATGTATTATCTTATATAATATAACCACTTAGATACTATATTATAGCACAAAAGTTTGAACAACCCCTAGAATAACCACATATAGTGAATAATAATATAGGACAGTCAGTATTAAATGCCAAGAGAACTAAAATCACCATATACATTTAGAAATGTTCAACAGAAGAATGCACTTATTTCTTATTTAGGGAATAGGTCAGATAGAAACAGGCCTGATGTCTTATTCAAATGGCCACTTTTTATTAGCTCTGTGCATTTATTCCCCAGTTCCCATATGCTTTGTTTTAAAGCTTATATCTTGAGAATATTGATTAGTATTCAGGGCACAAGAGTGAGTCTAGCAGTCTAAGAGTGCCTGATAAATTTTATGTCTTCCACCTTCTGGGAATTATCCATTGAGTAATAAAATTTTAGAATGGAAGTCCAATTCCTTTATTCAAAAAGGGATAGAGTTTCAAATTTACATTGTACTCCTGGGATCTTCTTCATTGTGTTAGTTTGTATAGAGAACTTGACTTGAAATTTTCCCTTTCCTTGGTTTCCTATCATCTCTGATGCTGGTCTCTCTGCTTTATCACTGATGATAGAAACAGCAGCAAATATAGTATAATTTATATTTTCTTTTTAAAAGAAATTAGAAATCTCATATAAACATCTATGTTTTTAGAGATAAATTCCACATAGAAGTAAAGATGAAAATTCCACAGAGTGGGAACAGTAATATTATTTCATCTATCAGTCATACAAGTAGTTCTTTTTATTTTTTGTCTGTATACTTTCTTCATGTTCACTACTAAGTGATATTAATATATAATTATTTTTATGATTATCTTTAAAAAGATATTTATTTATTTGTATGTAAATACCGGTGAAGGCATGCACACATGAGTGCAAGTCCTTGGGCGTCTAGAAGAAAGCATCAAATTCTATGGAGGTAGTTACAGGAGTAGGCAGATACCTGATATGGGTGCGAGGAACTACATTTCAGTTCTCTTCAAGAGCAGTATGTACTGATCCAACTCTATAGCTCAATTTTTCTATGATTCTTGATAACTTTCTTGATTCCAAAAAACTTAAAGGCATTCCATTTTCCCTGTTCAGGCACCTGCATGCATCCTGTCCATAGGAAATAACTTTTCAAATAATTCTTTCTATAGATACCCTTTCTTTCTACTAATGAAAATGTTTCCTCAATGTAAAGATAACTTATAAAAACTATATTCTGGAAATGTGAGCTATGCTGTTTTCCCATAGTTGAACTATTTCATTAACTTTTAGAATTAAATTAAAAAATAACTATTAAAATTTAAGATTTTCTTAGGTTCTTCTTTTATATATTATTCAGTTCTTGCTTTAATAGGAAATTGAGAATCTCCAAATATTCCCATTAAAATGTATTTTGACATCATAAACAATAGCATGACTAATCAATGCCTGCCTGAAAACCTTCTTACATCATTGATGGTCCTCTGTGTGCAGGAGAGGGAGTATATACAAATGAGAGAATTCCACTGTTCTTTATACCATTATGGAGCAATATAATGTAATTTTGTTGCAAGCTTCAACACTTATTAAAAATACCAGAAAAATAAACTAAGCTGTACTTACTTTCAATGCAGGATCTATAGAAAACTTTTAGTATGCTAAGTGATAAATTTTGAGAAAAATCCCATTTCATTGTACCTAGACGACAGGTTGTGATACTATTAAAGTGACTACTTGTTAGTGTGAGTAGCACACCTTTGTAAATTATGCCATTAGTGTGCTGTAATCTAATTTATTTTGAATAGAGAATAGTTCTCCAATTACTTTGTTAGGTGTCAGTATAAGAAATGTCACTATTTAAAATCATGCTTTGAATCAATTTCATTTAACACTCCATGGCTGCCCAGCTATATTATGTTATATGTAAAAACATACATGGCATCTATAAGTTTAAGAGTTTACATTTAAAAATCATGTATATCTCTGTCTATTACAAGGCATATATAGATGAATTTGAAATCATTAGTTTTGCTCTTTTGAAAACATTCAGTAAAATATAGAATGCCAATGATTAACCCTAAGGACCTTAACCATGTTTTCATATAATTTCACGATAAAATATAGGGTAATATTCATGTTTACCTTGGTATACATATAATATCCATAAAATATGCTCTAGAACAAGAATTAGTATTCTTATTTTTACTTCGGAGGCATTGTTGCTAGAGAAAATTTCATGAGATACCATGCATATAGCTCTAAACAATTCAAATGTAACTAATAATCAATATTAAATACATTTAAAAGCTCTTTGTTATATAAAATATTTTTATGATTTATTACAGAAGAGTGAAAATTTGAATACTGCAGAGATGGATTGTTTTTACTTTTTATGTTAATTTCTGACTGAATATTTGTTATTGAGTGATATGGGATATTATAAATTTTTCAGCTGTATCAATATTTGAACTAATAATTGTCAATCATAAGAATACTGGTTTTATAAACATATAGTATAAAATGACATGTTTGTTTATGCCATTTTCAAAATTGTTGGAAATTATGTCCTAATTCCAATACAAAATACATTTTATAACTGTGTAGAGACTCCTGTCAGTTATCTCCAGGAATGTTTTAAATCACATTCTAATATGATATAACACAGAGATAGTGCTTTTAAATATACATACTAGAAAATAATGGAAACTATCCAGGAACTAAAAATGGAAGAAGAAACAATTAAGAAATCACAAAGAGAGACAACTCTGGAGATAGAAAGCCTAGGAAAGAAGTCAGAAGCCATAGATGCAAGCATCACCAACAGAATACAAGAGATAGAAGAGAGAGGGGCAGAAGATACCAGAGAAAACATTGACACAACGGTCAGAGAAAACACAAAATGCAAAAAGCTCCTAATCTAAAACATCCAGTAAATTCAGGACACAATGAGAAGACCAAACCTAAGGATAATAGGTATAGAAGAGAGTGAAGACTCCCAACTTAAAGGGCCAATAAATATCTTCAACAAAATTATAGAAGAAAACTTCCCTAACAGAAAAAAGAGATTCCCATGAACATAAAAGAAGCCTACAGAACTCTAAATAGTTTGGACCAGAAAAGAAATTCTTCCTGTCACATAGTAATAAAACACCAAATGCACTAAACAAGAAAGAATATTAAAAGCAGTAAGGGAACAAAGGCAAGTAACATATAAAGGCAGGCCTATCAGAATTACGGCAGACTTCTCACCAGGGACTATGAAGGCTAGAAGATCCTGGGCAGATGTCACACAGACCCTAAGAGAACACAAATGCCAGCTCAGGCTACTATACCCAGCAAAACTCTCAATTACCATAGATGGACAAAACAAGATATTCCATGACAAAACAAAATTTACACAATAACTTTCCACAAGTAAAGCCCTTCAAAGGATAATAAAGGGAAAACTCCAACACAAAGAGGGAAATTACATCCTAGAAAAAGCAAGAAAGTAATATTCTAACAAAACTAATAAAAGATAGCCACATGAATGGAATTCCAAATCTAGCAACAAAATTAACAGGAAGCAACAATTACTTTTCCTTAATATCTGTTAATATTAATGGACTCAATTCCCCCACTAAAAAGACATAGACTATCAGACTGGGTACATAAACAGGACCCAACATTTTGTTGCATACAGGAAACTCACCTCAGTGACAAAGACAGACACTAGCTCAGAATAAAAGGCTGGAAAAAATTTTCCAAGCCAATAGTTCCAAGAAACAAGATGGAATAGCCATTCTAATATCGAATAAAATTGACTTTTACCCTAAAGTGATCAAAAAAGATAAAGAGGGACACTTCATACTCATCAAAGGTAAGATCTACCAAGATGAACTCTCAGTTCTGAACCTCTATGCTCCAAATGCAAGAGCATCTACATTCATAAAAAAAAAAAACTTTACTAAAGCTCAAAGCACACATTGTACCACACACAATAATAGTGGAAGACTTCAACACACCACTCTCTGTAATAGACAGATCATGGAAACAGAAACTAAACAAAGACACAATAAGACTAACAGAAGTTATGAAACAAATATGTATAGAACAATTAATCCTAAAACAAAAGGATATAACTTCTTCTCAGAACCTCATGGTACCTTCTCCAAAATTGACCATATAATTGGTCACAAACCATGCCTTAACAGACACAAGAAGATTGAAATAATTCCTTGCATCCTATCAGGTCATAATGGACTAAGGCTCGCTCTCAATAAAAATATAAAAAAATAGAAAGCCCACATACATATGGAAGCTTAACAACACTCTACTGAATGATAACTTGGTCAAGGAAGAAATAAAGAAAGAAATTAATGACTTTCTAGAGTTTAATGAAAATGAAGCCACAACATACCCAAACTTATGATACACAATGAAAGGAGTCGTAAGAGGAAAACTCATAGCTCTAAGTGCCTCCAAAATAAACTGGAGAGAGCATACACCAGCAATTTGACAGCACATCTGAAAAGTCTAGAACAAAAAGAAACAAATTCACTCAAGAGGCAGGAAATAATCAAACTCAGGGCTGAAATCAACCAAATGGAAACAAAAAGAACTATATAAAGAATCAATCAAACCAGGATCTGGTTCTTTGAGAAAATCAACAAAATAGATAAACCATTAGCCAAAATAACTAGAGGGCACAGAGACAGTATCCTAATTAACAAGAACAGAAATGAAAAGGGAGACATAACAACAGAAACTGAGAAAATCTAAAAAAAATCATGAGATCCTACTACAAAAGCCTATACTCAACAAAACTGGAAAACCTGGATGAAATGGACTATTTTCTGGACAAATACCAGGTACCAAAGTTAAATCAAGATCAGATAAATGATCTAAACAGTCACATGTCTGCTAATGAAATAGAAACAGTCATTAATAGTCTCCCAACCAAATAAATCCCAGGACCAGATGGGTTTAGTGCAGAGTTTTATCAGACCTTCAAAGAAGACCTAATACCAATACTTATCAAACTATTCCACAAAATAGAAACAGAAGGTTCTCTACCCAGTTCATTCTATGAAGCCACAATTACTCTGATATCTAAACCACACAAAGACCTAACAAAGAAAGACAACTTCAGACCAATTTCCCTTATGAATATTGATGCAAAAATACTCAATAAAATTCTTGCAAATTGAATCCAAGAACATATCAAAATAATCATCCATCATGGTCAAGTAGGCTTCATCCCAGGGATGCAGAGATGGTTCAATATATGGGAATCCATCAATGTAATTCACTATATAAACGAACTCAAAGAAAAAAAAATATGATCATCTCATTAGATGCTGAGAAAGCATTTGACAAAATCCAAAACCCCTTCATGATAAAAGTCCTGGAAAAATAAGGAATTCAAGACCCATACTTAAACATAGTAAAAACAATATACAGCAAACCAGTAGCCAACATCAAACTAAATGGAGAGAAACTTGAAGCAATCCCACTAAAATCAGGGAGTAGACAAGGCTGCCAACTCTTTCCCTACTTATTCAATATTGAACTTGAAGTCCTAACCAGAGCCATTAGACAACAAAAGGAGATCAAAGGGATACAAATTGGAAAGGAAGAAGTCAAATTATCACTATTTGTTGATGATATGATAGTATAATTTAGTGACCCCAAAATTTCACCAGAGAACTCCCAAACCTGATAAACAACTTCAGCAAAGTAGGTGGATATAAAATTAACTCAAGCAAATCAGAGGCCTTACTCTACACAAAGGATTAAACAGGCTGAGAAAGAGATTAGGGAAACAACACCCTTTACAATAGTTACAAATAATATAAAATACCTTAACTAACTAACTAACTAACTTAACTAACTAACTAACTAACTAACTAAGCAAGTAAAAGATCTGTTTGACAAGAACTTCAAGTCTCTGAAGAAGGAAATTGAAGAAGATCTCAGAAGACAGAAAGTTCTCCCATGCTCATGGATTGGCATAATTAATATAGTAAAAATGGCCATCTTGCTGAAAGCAATCTACAGATTCAATGCAATCCCAATCAAAATTCCAACTCAATTTCCCAGACTTAGAAAGAGCAATTTGCCACCAACAATATGAACTAACTAGTACCCTCAGAGCTTACAGGGACTAAACCACTAACTCAAGAGTACACATGGTGGGACTATTGGCTCTATCAGCGTATGTATAGCAGAGGATAGCCTAGTAGATCATCAATGGGAGGAAAGGTCTTGTGAAGTTTCTATGCTCCAGTGTAGGAGAATACCAAGGCCAGGAAGCTGGAGAGTGTGGATTGATGAGCAGGGGGAGGAGGGAGGGAACAGGGTTTTATTTTATTTTATTTTTATGTTTTTCAGTGGGAAAACTGGGAAATGAGATATTATTTGGAATGTAAACAAAGAAAATATCTAATAAAAATTATTAAAGAAAGAAAATAATGAAAAATGTTACAAGCCTTTGTTTCCCACAATCAAACCATTATGTTTCTATAAGGTCATAAACCTTTGTGTGTAAAGAAAATAACACTGTAATTCATGGTGTACAATAGTTTCAATAGATATTGTAACTAAAGGAAAGTACTTGTAATCCTCTTTCCTTTGTGATCTTTCTCCCAGCTATTTATTACCATTTAGTGCACCATAAATATATTTTATTTTATGTTCTTTAATGTTAAATAGGTCAAAAACTCAACATAACAGAAGCCCATGTTTTATTGTTGCATTTCAAGTGACTTGGGAAACATCTGACACACAATGGATGGATATTTTCAAAGTTTGCCACCAGTGGAAGCTATATAATTGCTTAATCTTCAGTTATACTACTTACCTGTGGTGCTATGAGTAAGGATGACCCCTATAATTCACTTATGTTACTGTTTGGTTCCCGGTGAGTAGAACTATTTTGTTTAGAGGAATTTTAATCTAGCAATATGGCTGCTCTAGCAAGGGATCATATACAGACTTAGGTCCATATGATCAGGCTAGAATGCAGAAACACCACACACATTTAATCCCACTGGCTGGAATACAGACTTGCCCTCAGTACACAATTTTAATGTACTTGTTTGAAATCTTTTAGTACACAACTTTAATCCCAAACAATGACAACTACTGAGGGGCACACAAAATCAGAGAAAGATTTGACAGAATCAGCCAGAAAGGACACACCCAAGTGTAACTAGGGTAGCAAAGTAAATATCAGCTATTTAAGACCAGTGTGTAGAGAGAGAGACTCAGTTGGGAGTCAGTGCAGTGACTGCTGTTTAGTGGAGTTGAGTTCATTTGTGAGTTCAAGCAGTTCAGTGGAGGTCAGCAGAGGCAGTTGAAGCTAGAGAATAAGAAAGAACCAGAAAATTAAAACAAATTGCCAGAGTTTGAGGCCAAGAAGAACAATTTATTGGGCAGTTAAGAGAAGCCAGTCAGCTTGGAGAGGAGTTTGAGCCAGAAAAGCTGAGTTGAATCAGCCAGAGTTCAGAAATAACTAGAAATGCTGAAGTTATAGCAGTAAGCCTCTAAGAGAACAATTACATCTGGTAAATAAATGTTACTTTATTATTTGGGAAGTAGTAGGAAGTATGACCTTGTTGGAGTAAGTATGCCACTGAGGGTTAGATTGGCTTTGGGGTTTCAGAATTCCACCCCAGGCTCAATTTCACTGTTTTTCTGCTTTCTGTCTAGGGAAGAGAATGTAAGCATTCAACTACCAGTCTCAGCATTATGCCTACCACTCCTGGCCTTGATGATCATGGACCAATACTCTGGATCTGCAAATAAGCTCCCCATTAAATGCTTCCTTTTGTAAGTAGACTTGACCATTGTATTTTTCACAGCAGTAGAATAAAGAGAAAAGTTGGTGCTAAAACTGAAGTATTTCTGTGACAGACCTTATCATGGTGTTTGATGGAGAAATAGAGAAGACTTTGGGAATCTGGACTAGAAAAATGATCGAATATGGAATATGTTAAGCCGGGTTAATGGTGCATTCAATGAGAACTTGGAAGACAGTAGTGCTGTGAGCAATGCAAACTATGGAGGCCCACCTAAAGAAATTTGAGAGGGGAATAATATTAGAGACCATTCTTGTGACATTAGCAAAGAATATGGCTGCCTTTTGCTCTTGTCCTAAAAATATGCTTGAGGCTAAATTGAAGAGGTTTAGATTAATATCATTAGGAGCATAGATTTGAAGACAGTATATTATTGACTTCCTGGTTATCAGTGATGGCTATTATGCAGACCTACAATGAAAAAGAGCAGCAGGGCAAAATATATTTTTGAGGAGAAAAGGGAGCCAGGGAATGTAATGTTAGAGCCAAGTCCTATGCTGAAGGAGATGAAAAAAAAGAAAGTGCTGATGTTAACTAGAATTAAGGGAGTGGTGCCCTCAGGGTGACACCCTGCTGAGCTAATCCTAAAACACTTGGAAAGGAAAAGCCAGAGGAATTTCTTGCTTATAAACCAGGATAACAGACAACAGACAGCAACACCATCAATGGAAATGTAAATCAATTATGCAAATATAAATCAATTAGAGGGCTTTGACATGGTGTTTCATCACAGTATTAGAACAGTAATAAGACTTTACACTTTGAGAGAGATGTAGATGTCTTCCATCTTAAAAAGTACAGTATATTTAATAAATTTAATCAATTCCTCCTTCAATTTATACCCAAACAATTAACTATGGAAAGAACTATACTTTTTTCTCAAAATTATTTAAAACATATTTTAAACTTTATCCATACTTTAAATTTGACTAATGAATAATATTTAGCACTTTATACTTGTGGAATTACCATTTATATTTTATCAAGATTCATACTTAAACACATACACATATTTTAAATTCAAATTCAATGATACATATGTATATATGTATATGTATAAAATTGATAAACAATGAGCAGGTTTATGTGTGTGTGGTCAATCTTCCTTGGGTGCTTAAGAAGAAATAACTTTATTTTTACTGAACATCCACATTTTTCTTGTCATTATGTCCTAATCAATAAAGGATCATGACTATTTATATAGCATCTGCATTATATAAGTAATCTACTGATAATTTAAGTGTACAGGTGAGTATATGAAGTTTTCACATAAATGCTACCTAATTTCCAATAGAGAACTTGACTATCCACCTATTGTGGGGTGTAGAGGAGCCTGTAATCAATACTGTACAAATACTGAGAGACTGCTGAGTGTTTAACTCAATTCAATGTTTGTATGTGTACATATATTGAAGAGGTAAAGCTCACATATTGGTAGGCATCATTATAGAATGGATCTGTAATTTTAATTAATTTGTTTTCTCAGATTGGGACAACGTGAAGCACAGAAAATGTAGGGAAAAATGTTGATATTGTTACAGCTATTATTTTCTATGCCACTTACATACTAATAGCCTGCCCTTACTTATTTGGAACGTCAAATATGGGAACTATTTCTTACCTCTTCTAGCAGATGGTATGTTTATCAAAATATTTTTTAAAAAGAATGACTACCAAGCCGGGCAGTGGTGGTGCACACCTTTAATCCCAGCACTTGAAAGGCAGAGGCAGTCAGATTTCTGAGTTTGAGGCTAGCCTGGTCTATAGAGTGAGTTCCAGGACAGCCATGGCTATACAGAGAAACCCTGTCTCAACCACCCCTCCCCCACAAAAAAATGACTACCTAAAAAGAAAAATGAAGAAACTTTTCATTATCTGCAATGATTCAATATTAAACCCCTTCTACTAAAGTATTGCCCAAGAAAATTTGTGTAAGCCAGAAAAGATCAGTCAGGCTAAACTTTAATATCAATAATTTTTTTGTCAAATTTTCTATATGAGGACTATGTGAAAAATGTAAACTAAATCGCATAAAG
This sequence comes from Mastomys coucha, assembly GCF_008632895.1. Taxonomy (NCBI): domain Eukaryota; kingdom Metazoa; phylum Chordata; class Mammalia; order Rodentia; family Muridae; genus Mastomys; species Mastomys coucha. The sequence goes on along the minus strand of NC_045030.1, from coordinate 84,386,614 downwards.
ACATATTTAGTGGGCTACAGTTTAAATAGTGTTTCTAAATTTACTCAAGGATGAATTACTATGCATTTCAGTATATATATATATATATATATATATATATATATATATATATATATATGCATATATATATATATGCATATAACTTTGAGAATGTTTTACATATTTAGAGAAAGAAAATTCTACAGAAACTATAACAAACACTGATAAAAAAGAATAAGAATTAATGTGTTTTTAAAATGTATTTATATGTATAGTGAAGTGGTAGTAAAAAAATCCCTCAAGAGAGGAGACCCTTACTCTAGTCTCAGGATTACACACCCCCCCACGAAACTCATGAGAGACTGATCTTGCTGCAGACACATGAAGTTTATTCAGGAAATCAGTGCACTGGGGCCGAGCTCATAACCCACGCAAGGAAAGAGAACTTCGACCCAGAGCACAAGAAATGTAGGGTATTTAAAGGAAAAAAACCACAAACGAGGGGGAATGAGGGGGTAACCAAGGAAACATAACATAAAAACAGTGGAAAATTTCAGAGGGGCCAACCCATGATTTAGTCAGGGTCATGGGGAAAACATTCTGCATACTCGTTATTCTCAAGAATGTGGTTTTATCATCATCATTGTCATTCACTTTGTGGTTGACCATTCCCTGGAACCACCTAGATGTCTTACGTCCTGCCTTTGTGGTCAACCAGTTCCTGGAACTAGCCGGCCTACATTGTTGGCTCCTTTCAGAGAAAATTTCCCATACTCTTTAAGTAAAAACTTATACAATATATATTTCTACTAAATGATCTTTTAAAAATTTTTCTTCTACCCTTCACTTCTACCCTTCAGTAGGAATACAAAATAATAGAAAACCACCAAAATATAAAACTAAGGAAAGAAATTACTTAGTGTGTGTTCAGTAACAATAGGATACATGTTGTAGAAGGGAAGTTAAGTGAAATCAATAGGCACTCACTTTTTCTTTCTTTCTTTCTTTAATATTTTTATTTTTT
>NC_045030.1:84376069-84385511 GCF_008632895.1 Mastomys coucha | reverse complement strand
ATTTATTACTATAAATAAGTACACTATAGCTGTCTTCAGATGCACCAGAAGAGGGTGTCAGATCTCATTATGGGTGGTTGTGAGCCACCATTTGGTTGCTGGGATTTGAACTCAGGACCTTCGGAAGAGCAGTCGGCGCTCTTACCCACTGAGCCATCTCTCCAGCCCTCACTTTTTCTTAAAAAAATATTTATTTATTTTATTCATATGAGTACACCACTATTGCCCTCTTCAGACACACCACCAGGCCACATTAAAGATGGTTGTGAGCCACCATGCGATTGCTGGAAATTGAACTCAGGACTTCCGAAAGAACAGTCAGTGCTCTTAACCACTGAACCCTCTCCAGCCCAGGCAATCACTTTTTAAAATGACTTTTACATATAAAAATAGCTGAAGAGAGGAACCAGCAACTTACACATGTAACTACTGTTCACTTATGATTAATTATAACTTTCAAAAATTTAAAAAGAGGGGACAGTGGGCTTGCTGAGTCCTTTAAGCCACCTCAGCTACCCTGAGCAGTCTGTTATACTGAGTGGACCTCCATTATCCAGTCAGCTCTCTTCCCACCTTCATGAGACTTGAGGATCATAAACCATACAAACCTCTGGATCCTGAATCATACAGACCTGCTGATATGAATCCATATACCCCAAGGATATCCATCAGAAGCCTGCCATACCACAACCATGGAGGATAACCCTCTTCCCAATACCTACTACAACAGAAATATCCAGGGATAAACATCACCCGGATGGCTAAAGGCCCTCTAAAGAACACAATCAACAAAACCCAAGGCAATAGAACATCTTCTGAGCCCACGTACTTTACTATAAAAAGCCCTAGATAACCTAACACTAATGACAAAATATGAAGTTACTTTCAATATTTTAAAGATGATAGAGGCTTTTAGACTGAAGCCCTGAGGGCAAGCAGAAAGAATAAAAACAGGCAACCTCAGAAAATAGGAGGTTGGGGAGACCCTCCAGAATGTACCAGAGACCTGAGGTAAGAGATTCTCAGGAGTCTTAGATGAAAAGCCTGAAAGTAGGGAGAGGGAACTTATAGAGCCCACCTCCAGCACGAAGACAGGACATTAAGTGAGAGATGGGATTGCCATCCCATAGTCTGACCCATAATTGTTCCTGTCTGAACAAATAACAGGGATGGAAATGGAGAGGAGTCTGAAGAAAAGAAGGTCCAGTGACAGGCCCAAAGTGGGATCCAGCTCAAGGGGAATTCCCAAGGCCTGACACCATTATTGAGGCTATGGAGCACTAAAAATAGGGGACCTTTATGACTGCCCTCAGAAAGACCCAACAAGCAGATGAAAGAGTCAGAGGCAGATATTTGCACCCAACTAATGGACCAAAGCAGCTGATACTTGTTGAATTAGGGAAGGATGAAAGAAGCTAAGGAGAAGGGTGATCCTGTAGGAGGACCAGCAGTCTCAATTAATCTGGACCCCTGAGATATCTCAAACACTGGATCACCAAACAGATAGCATACACTAGCTGATATGAGGCCCCCAGCATACATACAGTAGAGAACTTCTGGGCCTGTGTTCATTAGAGATGATGCACCTAACCCTCAAGAAACTGGTGGCCCCAGGGAGTTTAGAGGTCAGGTGGGGTGGGGGTGCAGGCATCCACATGGAGACTGGGGATGTAGAGAGGAGATGTAGAATGTGGTATACTGAGAGGATGGATGGGGGCACGGGGAATAGAATATGGAGTGTAAAAAATAAATTAATTCAAAAAGTAAAGATGATAGAGGCTTTTAAAGAGGAAATGAATGAATCCCTTAAAGAAATACAAGAAAATACAATTAAACAGGTGAAGGAAATAAATAAAACTGTTCAAGACTGGAAACTATAAATAGAAGCAATGAAGAAAACACAAATTAAGTATATCCTGAATATGGGAAACCTTTTGGTTCACTTGGTCTGCTTTCTTGTTCTTCTTGTTCTTCTTGTTCTTGTTCTTGTTCTTCTTGTTCTTCTTGTTCTTCTTGTTCTTGTTCTTCTTCTTCTTGTTCTTGTTCTTCTTGTTCTTGTTCTTCTTGTTCTTCTTGTTCTTGTTCTTGTTCTTGTTCTTGTTCTTGTTCTTGTTCTTCTTGTTCTTGTTCTTCTTCTTCTTCTTCTTCTTCTTCTTCTTCTTCTTCTTCTTCTTCTTCTTCTTCTTCTTCTTCTTCTTCTGTTTTGTAGAACTTTCAGGTACACATTTAAATAGCTGGTATGAGAACTTTCTAATTTCTATTCTGTTAGTCTTTGTCCTTTTATGAGGAATTGAGTCCATTAATTTTGAGAGATATTAACAATCAGTGATTGTTAATTCCCGTTATTTTGATGTGGATGGTGCTAATGTTTTTGTGTCTTTGTGTGTGCTTCCCTTGTTTTTGAATATATTTAAAAAAATTGTGGTATATCTACACAATGCAATACTATTCAGCTATTAAAAACAAAGACATCATATATTTTGCAGGCAAATGGATAAATTTGATATCATCCTGAGTGAGATTACCCAATCCCAAAAGGATATGCATGGTATGTACTCACTTATAATTGGATATTAGTCATAAAATACAGGATACCTATGCTACAATCCACAGACCCAAAGAAGCTAAACACAAAGGAAGGTACAAGTGAAGATGCTTGAATCTCCCTTAGAAGGAGGAATAAAAAAATCATAGGAGGCAGAAGAACAGAGGAAACTTGAAGGTAGAGGGGATGTCTAGAGTAATGGGAGGGTTCAGGGTCAGGTGTAAGGATGGATAAGAGAAATGGCCAGATGGCCAAGAGAATGAATTGAAATCTGCTACTGGCAGAGTGGATAGTGGGGACATCTTAAGGAAGAGACCTGAGATAGGGGAGGCTCTCATGAGTCAATGGAGTGACATTAGCTATGCTATTCATAGCACTGGGGATACAGAACCTTAAGAGGGCACCTCCTATATCTAGGCAAGAACCCTTGTGGTTGGAACAACAACCAATCCACAGAAATTTGACAAACATTTATCCTGCTACAAGAAATGTAGGAATAGGAATATAGCAGAGGCTTAGGGAATAGACAACACATAACCTGCCCAACTTGAGACCATGTTCAAGCACCAATCCTTGACACTATTAATGATACTCTTTTATGTTTGCAGACAGGGCTCTAGCATGGTTGTCCTCTGAAAAGCTCCACATAGCAGCTAACTCAGACAGATGCAGACACCCACAACCAAACAGAGCTTGAAAACTCTTATAGAAGTGTTGGAGAAAGTTTTGGGGGCACAGAAAAGTGTAGTAATTCCACAAGAAGATGAAGAGTCAACTAACCTGGACCCTTGGATCTCTCAGAGACTGAACCACCAACCAAAGAGAATACAAGGGTTGGGCCTAGCTTCTACACTTATGTAGCAGATGTGCAGCTAAATCTTCAGATCAAACAACTGGAGCAGGGGCTATCTCAAAGCTGTTGCCTGTCTGTGGGATATGTTCTTTTAGCTGGGCTGCTGGGTCTGGCCTTAGTGGGAATGGATTTTCCTAGCCCTACAGAGACTTGGTGTGCCAGGGTAGGTGGATACCCTGAGGGGCTTCCACCCTCTTAGAGGAAAAGGGGAGGGGTGAGGGGCATTGAGCAGAACGTAAAGTGAATAAATCAAAATTGAAAAAATATAAGATTAAGTTAAACAAGGGTAGGGAGGTATCTCTAAGAGTTGAATGATTATTGTATAAGCATGAGTTCCTGGCTTAGGATTTTTGAACACTCTGTTAAAAGCTGGGCAAGGGAGCATATGTCTAGAAAGCCACATAGTGGGGACTGGTCAGAGAATTCACTGGCCAGCCACTTTTAAACAGAGAGCTCTAGGTTTTTTTATTCGAGATCCTCTCTCAAGAAATGAGGAGAGTGACTGAAGAAAATGCCTGAGATCCACCTCTGACCTGCAATCATTCTCCAGGGATGAGCATAGCCACATATACCTATGAAGGCATACATTACCTACACACTGAAGGAAATAATTAAACATTTAAAAGTTTGAAAGACAAGATTGAAATAATCAAAAATTCTTAAAAGAGTGCACAGTTTTGGGATGAATATTTAATGAGTTCTTAATAAGCGACCACTGCAGACAGGGAGATATAACTACACTTGTAAACTTAGTTTGTTAGACACATGTTTTATGAAGTGAGAGTGGTTCTTCGACAGGAGGGAGTCAAGACAGAAACAGTCTAGGAATTACTAATGAAGTGTCAACTATGCTGGATAAGGATGTAGAATAATTCTCTTTAAATGAAAAATTCAATATTTCAAAGGGAATTGGAAGTTTGGTTTCTCTTTAATTTTGGGAAGCTGGCAACTCCATAGCTCTGCAACTCCATCCAAGTGTTTGTTGGTGATGTCTGAGAAAAACAGTTTCAGTCAAATACATTGACATTAAAATACTTTGATATTCATATAGATGTGATAAGGTCATGTTACTAGAATATCTCGGTTTTTACTGTGGTTTTTAAAATCCTGTGGGTTTTGACAGGGCCCTGTTTAATCATCAATCTCTTTTGGGTTGTGGAATAAATCAGTGAAAATGGGGGTAAAAAGAAGAAAATGTGGTACATCTACGCAAAGGAATGATATCCAGTTATTTTTTTAAAAAAAAGACATCATGAATTTTGCAGGCAAATAGATGGAATGTGAGAATATCATCCTGAGTGAGGTGATACAGACTCAAAAGGACACTCATGGTATGTATTCACTGATAAGAGTATATTAACCATAAGTACATGGTACCCAAGCTACATTCCCTGCACAGACCCAAAGAAGCTAAAAACAAGGGAAGAAGTTTGAATCTTCCTAGGAAATGGGAAAACAAAATCACTATAGGAGGAAGATGGAGTTAGGGAACAGGCTAGGAGAGGTCATGGGGAGAGGAATGAGGAGGCCAGGATTACATGTCTAGGGAGACAGAAGAGATGGACAGATGGTTATGAGAATGAATGGATATCTGCCACTGGTGGGGGTGGGAATGTCGGAGGCATCTTGAGGACATGTTGGAGATCTGGGATGGGGAGACTCCCAACAGCCAATGAGAATGACCTTACCTGTGACTCACAGTATTGGGGATATGTAACCTGAAGGGGACACCTCCTGTAGACAGGCAGAAACCATGATTGATAGAGACAGCAATTCATCCATAAAATTATCAAGCCAAAATTTATCCTGTCTACAAAAATGGAGCAACAGGGGATGGGGCAGAGACTAAAGGAATGGCTAAGCAATAACTGGCCCAACTAGAGAACCATCCCATGGGCACGAACCAGTCCCTGACACTATTAATGATACTTTGTTATGCTTGCAGACAGGAGTCTAGCATGGCTGTCCTCTGAGAGGCTCCATCCGTCAGCTGACTAAGAGAAATGGAGATATCCACAACTGAACAGTGGATGGAGCTTGTGGACTGATGGAAGAGTTGCAAGAAGGAATGGGAATCTAGAAGGGGATGGGAACTCCACAGGAAGACCATCAAAGTCAACACGATCAGACAATGTAGGCTCTCAGATACTGAACCACCAACTAAAAAGTATACATGGGGCTAGACCTAAGTCCCCTGTACATATGTGGCAGATGTGCAGCTTGACCTTCATTTGGGCCCCAAACAACTGGAACAGGTGCTATACCAAAGTGGCTGCCTGTCTGTGGGATATGTTCTAGCTGGGTATTCCTTGTCTGGCTTCAGAGGGAGAGGATGTGCTTAGCCTTACAAAGACTTGATGTGCCAAGGTGGCAGATACCAGGGGAAGTGGAGGGAGCTGAGGGTAGGAACTGCGGGAGGTGGTGACTGGAAACATATACAGCATTCGGGTATAAAGTTAATTTAAAAATGAGAGAGCACACTGTTACCTAAAGTAAGGTAATAAAATATTTTGCTTCTCCTTTTTTATAGAAACAAATAAAAAACTTTTTGGCATTTGTTTTGATATATGATCTTGATATGTACTCTAACTGTCCTAAACTTAACCATGTATTGCAGTTTATCCTCAATCTTTTGGAAATTCTCTTGCCTCAGCTTCCCTGGTCCTAGAATTATAAGTATGCATCACCACCCTACCTTTTTAATAGTTCTTTTTAATGAAAAAATAATTGAGAAATAAGAAAACTTTATAGAATGATTTTTTGTAAGGCTTATGCTAATATTTTTAATTTACCTAATGTTTATAAAGTAACATAAATTTAGATATTGATATTCAAGACAATATGATACTTTTGATTTTAGTTTTGGCACAATTACATACCTTATTATGAATGCCAAAATTCAGAACACAAAACTCCAAATATGTCAGCAAACTTTAAACTTTACAAGAAAAATGGTTGAGTATACATATTGAATATATACTAGTACATATGAATTTTGTGTTCATTAGAATTGTAATGCATAAAGTTAGCATGTTGAATAAAAAGGATAAAGGTGACCTATTTTCATGTCTTCCTACACAGTTGCTTCACTTGAAACACATTTTTATGTGCAAAGATGCCTGTGAACTTTTGTATTTGTACTTCAAGATCAGTTATTAAAATGTAAACATATGTTTATATATATAAAAATATTAATTAAAGGAAAAAAGTTCATAAATATGAGAAAGAGTAGAGGTGAAATAAGAGTTGTTGGCAGGGGTTGAAACAATATAGATATAGTACTCAATGTATGAAATTCTTCAAAATTTAAAACATTTAGACATATTTCTTATACATCATTCTTTTCAAGTTGTCAATATTCAGGTCCAATACATTCTTGATTTCTTTCCCATGTACAATTGGTGAGCCTCCTTAAGTTTTAAATTTCATATGTTCATATTCATTAAGGCAATTATATCAGTATGAGTAAAGTATAGTTATGTCCATAAAATGAGCAAGTAATGAAACTAGGAGACATCAAATTATTTTGCTTTTTCTAATATTCAAAATGACAGTGATAATTATTTTACTCTATGATTTTGACTAAGTTGGCATTAAGGTAGCCTTAAGGTTAGAAATGTATACTGTAAAAATAAGAGCACACAGAAGTAAACTTTAAGTATTGTGTATTTAGTAAAATAATAATTAAATTAGAATGCATTATTAATAACTAGCTTAGTTATAGCACTTTTATCTAATTCATAGAGCAAAAGGAGGCTACTAAGAAAGACAACTAAAAGGTAAAGACAAAGTGTGTTAGATTATGATGCTAAGCTCATTCATCTGAAATTTCTGACCACTGGACACACCCTTCCATTTTTTGCACTCATCTGTAAGTGTGAACCACTTGTCAGGATATAACTTATAGTCACTTACAGAATGTCAACAGAAATTTTAGTTGTACTCACTCTCAATGTTATTCTCTTACTCTAGATTCTAATTCCTGCTTGATTTCTGACTCCAGTACACTTTCTAATTTAAAAATACTCCATGAGTTTTAGTAGCATTGATAGATATAGTTTTGCTCGACACTTGTATTACAAAGCCATAATATATGAATTACACAAATTAGGGTAGCCTAGTTTTTTGGGGGGAGTGGAATTTGATAATATATGTGAACACCCTGGTGCATTATGACTTATAATTCATAAAATTAGAGACAGGAATATCTGCAAATTTAATTTTTCTTTCCTCATCTCTTTAAAATTTATCATCATCATTATTACCATTATTATTATTAATATAGGTATTTGTGTATGAATGTAGCTATGCATACATGAGTGGAAGTTCCAGCAGAGAAGATGGGTTGTCCCTGGAGTTACAGTTACAGATGCTTTGAGCTGCCTAATATAGGTGCTAGAAATTGAACTCATGTCCTGTGGAAGAACAGCACACATGCTTAATCAGCTCCTCGAGTAGCACTAAATTTCTATGTTAAATACAGAATCCATTCCAGGATATAGGAGTTATCTAAACAGGCTGTATCTTTCAAGTTGATTTGCCAAAATCTTTTATAGACAAATATAATTTCCCACAGACTATTACAAGATGTCATGATTTACATTTATTGAAGGTACAGCATGTTTTAGCTGTCATTTTATTTAATAGAAGTGTTTTATATGCCATTTTGTTTAATATTCACAGTAACTTGGCAAATAAATCATTATTGCTATTTTATAGATGAAACATCTGAGGTGCATGGAGCATTACTAGTAACACAGCTAAGGGCAGAGCTGTTAAACAGCAACAAAATATGTATGTCTTTAAAACAAGGGCTCTGTGTTTAGATTTGGCATACTATAATTAACTATATAGACAATTGAGCATTCAGTGATTGTGAATTGTTTTCGCATTAATATTAGTTTTTCATGGTGTTCTCTATAAACATCATTTGTAATATAAATGAGTATTTTATGGAGGAAAAGAGTATATGACCACATTATGGACATTTAGATTTCATCTTGTAATTCTCAGAATGTTTAAACTGTTATTTGATATTTTCTGATGAAGAACAAATGCATTGTCTTATAATAGAATCCCTTGTTAAAATTCGCACATTCACTTTAAGTAACCAATAAGCACTTGGTTCATGTGAATTATCACTTTCAAACAAACAACAGCTCCTCAGGACTGAGGAAAAAGTCTATAATACTCATGCATGAAAAATTGTTTATCTCCTAGAACCCATATAAAACAGCAAGGTGTGGTGATATATTTTGTCATCCCTGAGCTGGTCAGGAGGAGTCCATTTCCCAAGATAATGTGTGATTTCTCTGACGGAAGGTTGTCTTGTGGTCTCCACACACAGGGGCAAACATAGGCATATACCAGCACATTCTATTGAACAAATTGACAACACTGTGAACAAGCACTTCCCGACAGAAACATATATACAAAAAGAAAAAAGAATGTTTTTCGTTAGAGAAGAAATGTATTATAACAAGAGAATGACTTCTCCGTTTGGCTAAAGCAGGTTTTCAAATTGTATGTTCCACAGGAACCAGAGATTTCTGATGTTAGAAGAACTACATAATTTTCCATTTTCTTCTTGTCCAGGACAAGAGATAGATATAGATATTATAAGCTCCATCAAAAATAGTTGAGATGGCAGAGTTTGATTTTGCCACTAGAACACAAAGTAGCCTTATGCTACTATGTCATGTATATTTCTGAAGCTCTTCTCTCCTGGTTCTTATGACTAGGTAATTTATAAAGGCAGGTATATTAGAATTGCAATTGATACTCTAATGCAGACTGGCCTGGCCAAAATTTCTACAAACTCTAAGAGGCTACAGATACCATCACTGACTACTTTCCTAGCAAAACTTTCAATCAACATGAAGAAAGATATAACATGATAAAGCCAAATGTTAAGCAAGGTCTATGTACAAATCTAGCCTACAGAAGGCACTAGAAGGGAAACTCAAACCTAAAGAGATTAATGACAGCTCCAAAATGCAAGGAATAATTAATCTCAGACCAGCAAATCAAAAGAATGGAAACAC
>NC_045030.1:84372630-84375918 GCF_008632895.1 Mastomys coucha | reverse complement strand
AAAGAATCAAGAAATTTTGCTCATTGATATCTCTAATCATCGATGGCCTCAATTTCCCCAATATGAAGATACAGATTAAGAAATGGATGCAAAAACAGTGTCCAAACTTTTGCTTCATATAAGAAAACAAGGGATAGATATGAAGGATGGAAAACACCTGGGATAAAAGGATGGCAAACATTATTCCAAGCAAATGAACTTAAGAAAATAGATAGCGCAGATATATTAATAACTCATAAAATAGACTTCAATCAAAATGAATCAGAAAAAATATGGAAAGAAACTACACACTTATCAAAGGAAAAAAATCTACCAAAAGTACATTTCAATTCTAAATATTGTACCCCAAACACAAGGGAACCCAAAGTCAAAAAAGAAACACTACTATAGCTTAAATCACATATTGACCCTGGCACAATGATAGTGGGAGACTTCGATAGTCCACTCCTGCCAGCAGACCAAAACTAAACAGGATAAAATTTTAAGAAACTTCACTCTTCTTGAGCTTCATTTCATCTGTGAATTGTATTTTGGGCATTCCAAGCTTCTGGGTTAATAGCCACTTATCAGTGAGTGCATACCATCTGTGTTCTTTTGTGACTAGATTACTTCACTCAGGATGATATTTTTCTAGTTCCATCCATTTGCCTAAGAGTTTTATGAAGTCATTATTTTTAATAGGTAAATACTCCATTGTAAAAATGTACCACATTTTCTGTATCCATTCCTCTGTTGAGGAACACCTGGGTTATTTCCAACTTCTGGCTATTATAAATAAGGCTGCTATGAACATAGTGGAGCATGTGCCCTTATTACATGTTGGAGCACCTTCTGGTATATGCCCAGGAGTGGTATAGCTGGGTCTTCTGGTAGTACTATGTCCAATTTCCTGAGGAATCACCAAACTGATTTCCAGAGTGGTTGTACCAGCTTGTAATCCCACCAGCAATGAAGGAGTGTTTCTCTTTCTCCACATTCTTACCAGCATATACTGTCACCTGAGTTTTTGATCTTAGCCATTCTGACTGTTGTGGGGTGGAATCTCATGGCTGTTTTCATTTGCATTTCCCTGATGACTAAGGATGTTGAACATTTCTTTATGTGTTTCCTGGACATTTGAGTTTCCTCAGTTGAGAATGCTGTTTAGCTCTGTTCTCCATTTTTTAATAGGATTATTTGGTTCTCTGGATTCTAATTTCTTGAGTTCTTTGTCTATATTGGATATTAGCCCTCTATCAGATGTAGGATTGGTAAAGATCTTTTCCCAATCTGTTGGTTGCTGTTTTGTCCTATTGACAGTGTGCTTTGCCTTATAGACACTATGCAATTTTATCAGGTCCATTTGTCGATTGCTGATCTTAGAGACTGAGCCATTGGTGTTCTGTCCATTCAGACACTGACTCACCTGGGCATCCATCCAATATACAGTCACCAATCCTGATACTATTGTGGATGCCAAGCAGTTCTTGCTGACAGGAGCCTGATAGAGCTGTCTCCTGAGAGGCACTGCCAGAGCCTGACAAATACATAGATGGATGCTCACAGCCAACCATTGGACTGAGCATGGAGTTCCCAATGGAGGAGTTAGAGAAAGGACTGAAGGAGCTGAAGGGGTTTGCAACCCAATGGGAATAACAATATCAACCTATCAGAATCCCCAGAGCTCCCAGGGACTAAACCACCAATCAAAGTTTACACATGGAGGGAGCCATGGTTCCAGCAGCATATGTATAGCAGAGTATGCCCTTTTTGGGCATAAATGGGAAGAGTATCCCTTGGTCCTGTGAAGGTTTGATGCCACAGTGTAGGGGAATGCCAGTGCTGTCAGGGTGGGGTGGTAGGGGTAGGTGGGTGGGTGGGGGAACACCATCATAGAAGCAGGGAGTGGGTGGATGAGATAGAGTGTCTCTGGTACAATCTTTGAAAGGGGATAATATTTGAAATATAAATAAAGAAAATATCCAATAAAAAGAGAGAAATTAACTAAGAAGAAGAATCAGCAAAATGAGAGAGGAAGAAGAGAGGTTAATGTCATGGTGATGAATATGATCAAATACAGTATATACATGTATAAAATGTCATAATGATACCAATCATTATGAACATACAGTATTTGATAATATAAACAATATGAGAGAACTTAAGATTATTTTAAGTAAAAATAAAATTAAATGAACAATTAGATACACCACAAAAAATAGTTCAAGGGACTAACAGAATAGATTTCAAGGATAGAGTGGTGGCAGGAGGCACAGGAAAAAGAGGGATCAGGTGGAGGAGGGAGGAATGGAGGAAGAGAGTACTGGGAGAGGGAAGTGAAATTCGGGTGAATGTCAAGGGTAAGGTAGAAATGCAGTGCAATGGAAACTCCATGAAACCAAGGGTGAATATGATAGTTTGAATATGCTTTACCCACAGCACTATTAGGACTTGTTGCCTTGTTGGAGGAAGTGTGTCACTATGTAGGTGGGGTTTGACGTCCTACACTCAGGCTCAACCCAGTGAGGCCTCTCCTGGGTGGCATGAGGATAGACGTGTGTCACAATTAATTTTTTCTTTCTTGCAGTCGTCCTGCATATCCAATATTATGGTGTGCATTCAATAAACTATTCTTTCTTAATTGATGTTGGCATATGGTTTGTGTGGCAAACAAACTCCCATACCCCAGCAGACAGATCGCCCTAGAAAAGGGAAATATTATAGATTGTTATTGGTGTGTTTAAGAGTCCAGAACAGGAGGATCAAGTAGAGAATGAATAGAAGAGGGAGATATCAGAAGGAATATGGTGAAAGCTAAAATTAAGGGTTATGTTAGAAGCAATGTGGAAACTTAGTACAGTAGAGGACTCTTAAAATACATACAAACATATGCATAAATGAAATTGTCAAATAAAGAAGGAATCAGAGCCACAATAAATATCTCTTGTCACAAAATAGAGCTTCTAGTAGTGGGATTGTATTACATCTAATGGAGTTATTGGCCAAAGACGTTCCATGGGAATCCTCAAACAACCAAGGCTGTGGTCAAAACTATAGATTGTTGCCTACAAATTGACAACATGGCTCCATTGCTGAAGACAACACCTACAAAACTCATTGACTATGAAGATAAGTTGGTGTCAACATACAGTTTTTACCCTATGTGCTAGCATTTTGGTATAGGTTTGTAGTTTGAATGCTACCAAAGGACAAAATGAAACACCAAATGAGCCACAAATCTTTTGATCAACAATAGTATCCTGCCTCCAAGATATATTAGTGTCATGTTGGCACAAACATTTTGAGAAT
>NC_045030.1:84371396-84372545 GCF_008632895.1 Mastomys coucha | reverse complement strand
ACTCCCAATGACATTCTTCTATAGTCATAGATCAGTTCTTTCTTAGCCAGCTTCAGAAAAGCTTCCTCCTACAGCAGATAAGAACAAATATAGAAACCCAAAGTGAGACAATAGTTTTCTACTGTCTCACTAGAAAAGAATAAGAGACCTTGGATCACTCACCCCTAAATGTGATAACTCCATCAATTCCCTCCTCTCAGGGATCCCAGTGGAAGAGGAGACTGAAGGCCTGTAAGAGCCAGAGGGAATGGAAGACACCAACGAAAAGGCTTCCTAAATTAACAAGACATGCATATATGAACCGGAGATAATGAGGTAACATGTACAGGGCCTGTACCAGTTGTGGGCCTAGAACTCAAAAGAGAAGTGAGACTCATAGACTAATCCCTAGCCCAGAAGCAATCTAAAATTGATAACTTGCAAATGAAAACTTTCTTTCGTTCAGGTAAGTCTTTTTCTAAGGATATGCTACATGCCTAACAGTACATGACTAAGAGACAACAAACTCATTGGCATCTTTGGAGGATTCTTGTGTCATAATGTCATGTCAGGGCTTTACATTTTTTTATTGTATTATTTTTACTTTAATTTTATTTATTCATAAATCATTTTCTTCTCTCTTTTTATCCTATATGTTCTTTTGCTTTTTATTATGTTTTCCAGTTTAGTGTTTTTTATGGGATTCCTGTGTGTGTGAATGATTGGATCTATTTTTTGTCCCTTCTTTTAGACCATTTTTCTTCATTTTTTCCTGTTCTTATGTGTTAGTTTTCATTTTATATTATACTTTATTATGTTTTATTATTATACCTTACAATCCCAATCATTTCTCTATGAAAGGCAGAAAAGGAGTGGATCGGATGGGACGGGAGGTAGAGAAGAACTGGGAGGAGCAGAGGTAGGGAATATTGTAATCAAGATGTTTTATGTGAGAAAAAAATAATCAATTTTCAATTAAAGTGGGGAAGAAAAGAGAAACAATATTGAACAAAAACAAGATGTTTTACTATGTCTCCTAGAGATAGAATTGAATTTATCTTGCTGGGAGAATTATCCCACTTTTGGTTTTCCAATACAGTGGTCAGTCAGCCTTGAAATCATACATACACAACAACAATAATGGAAACAGCAGGTTGCATTTATATATAT
>NC_045030.1:84370148-84371327 GCF_008632895.1 Mastomys coucha | reverse complement strand
CTCTCTGGAGGTAGGCCCTCAACTTGCAGGGAAGGGGCAGAGGAGGACGCTGAAACCCCTCTGTCACTTGGAAGCTGAGAGGATCGTGTCCCAGCTGCCTTGCGGCTCCCCTCTGAGTCGTGGGGCCTGTGGCTCCCGGCTGGCTGCTCAGTCCTCAGAAACTCACCCAAGAGAAAATGGCGGATCCCGCCAGGGTCTCTCATAGTTATTCTTTTTCATTGCTTAAATTTTTTTGTGTATAAAACTTATTAGGCAAATGCATGACACTATGCATTTTATGAAATATAATTGTGATTGCTATTCCTGGTTCTCAATTTGACTACATCTAAAATGAACTTTAATCCAGAAATAAAGGACACACCTGTGATCTAGATCTTGAGGAATAGTGGCTATAAAAAGCTTAGACCCAAGCAAGGTAGTACATCCTCTTAATCTCTGGATATAAAGGCAAGCAGAGATCTAAGTTTAAGCCTGGAACAGAGTTCCAAATCTAGGCATGGTGGTAAATACCTTTAATCTGGGCCATACCTTCTGATAGAGGCCTACATAAGGACAGTGGAAAAAGTGTTCATTCTTCGTTTGCTTACACTTACTTGCCAACAAATCTGTTGGAACCTTCTTCTTCAGAATTCCAGCTTATACAGAAGACGACTAGAAACACCCATCCTTGAGGGACTGAGCAACTACTATATAGTTGGACTTCCCATTCACAGCTGCCTGTTCTTGGGTTCATTGAACTATATAGACTGTATGTAATGTCAATAATTTCCCTTAATATATAGAGACATTCCATACATTCTGTGACTCTTGAGAACCATGACTAATACAATAATGAACCTTAACAAAGCTCATTTTTGAGATCTTGTTGATTCTTTAATATTTAGACCTGAAAATAATTCCTAGAAACTCTTGTGTCATTGATGAATTACTTTCCCTTTCTTCTTTTGTTTCACAGCAAAGGCTCAAACATAGCTAAGGATTACTTGAGCTGTATTCATTTTTTCCCTCCAAATTTGCTCTATTTTCTAAATGAGAAACACTTAGTTGCCATGACTACAAAAATTATATAAATAGGTCTCTTGAGCACCTGGTTTACTCTAGCATTTGCTAATAAGCATCAAATGAATAACAAAAGTAATAATAATCAGGATGTTATACTGAAAAGAGTTTATATATATA
>NC_045030.1:84339818-84370137 GCF_008632895.1 Mastomys coucha | reverse complement strand
AAGCATCAAATGAATAACAAAAGTAATAATAATCAGGATGTTATACTGAAAAGAGTTTATATATATATGTATATATGCACATACACATGGACATATATATGTATATATATAACGTATTACAAAAACAACACAAATATAGGATGTACTTCAAAAGCATGTTTACATCAGGTTTTCATTTGATCATTAAATCTAGGTCAGTGAGAGCTGTCTCATTTTTGTCTGTTATCTTTAGATTTTCATGAGGAAGAATGATATGATTATCCTTGAAAGCAACTTAAGTTACATATCTAAAGCCAAGGGTATTGATATTTTAGAGCAATAAGTTCATGAACTATTATACAATAAAACATTATTATTGTTTCTTAAACCATGCACTGCATTTATTGTAAGACAAAATTTATTTTTAATTGAAATCTAAAACATAAAAAACTGCAAACTGTCATTGAAAAGAAATGAAATCCATTTCAGATCATTAGTTAGCCTATAGTTCAGCATCTCAAATTCTCTAAGTAACATTAATATGTTTAACATAAGTAACCATCAAGATCCCAATATAAGATATGACATTTTGTCTTAGCTTTCTTTTATCTATCTTAGGAAATTTCTGACCTATAAAGAGATAGATTGTTCAGTTCTATATACACTTTCCAAATACTTGTATCAATTGACAGATGGACATGATAATGAAAATCTGCAGCCAATTAGACTCAGTTCAAACTGATCCCATACCTCCAGAGGGCAGTTATGGCCTAGTGTCTCTTCCTTTCTTTTTGTATGGGAGGTCACTAGATCATTGTGAATTTACAATCCTGTAACTAAAATCTGCTTTAGAATTGGGTTCTAATTAGAATTAGGTAGATTTCACTGAACTAGAAAAATTATAACAAAGAAGTTGCAAGAACAATTACATCACTGTTAATGATAACTTATGAAGATAACAGAACATTTACAACTTTATTACTTAGCATTGTGAAACATTAGATTATGACTATAACGGAAAACCTCATCCTTTCAGACACATAAGACTACAAGGATTTTTTTTTTATCAGTTTGAAAGCATACAAAATGATTCTCTGCTTCCTCCTCTTCCCTTACATGATGTGTTATAACATTTTATATAATGAATGACGACAACAACAACAAAAACCCACTTCTTTTAGGGTGCTTTTTAAAAAGAATTCAAGTCACAGTGACAAGATATGGCAATTACACAAAAATGGTACGGAAAAGTGAAGTCACTGATACTAAATACCCATTCACGTGGTTTATAGGCTTTGGGATTAGTGGAATAGATGGAACCATGGGCTTTGAAAACCTTAGAAAGCTGTAAGCAGAGTTTAATGGGCTATTTTGGGGGTGTAGGTGCCATAGAGGACCATAATTCTGAGGAATGTGTAAAGAGAAGAGAGCTCATATATTTTCAGACAGATTATGTATCCTATTGGACTAAAGGCTGCAAAGAATTCTACTCTGTTTGACTCATGTTCTGAAAAATTGAGTAATGTTGAATTCAATAGTAATGGACCAATATATATTGTTGAGCATAATTCAAGATAGCATAATGTCCAAGATACAGCAAGCTTACTGTTCTCTGCGTGATTAGATAGTTATACAGTAACAAAAATCAGACAGTAGAACAAAAAGGTATGAAAAACATACCGTTGGAGAGGAAGGGAGTATGAACAGATAAAGTGGTAGACATGGAAGGTAAAGTTGCTGTCAAGGTTGCTGTAATTGTTACAGATTGATGCCATCAGGGAGAAAATATGGGGGATGGTGGTTACACACACTTAAGAGTCCCAGCATTTGAGAGGCTGAGGACTGAGAATTATCAGAACCCAAAAGTTGACTTGGGTTATCTAGTGAGTTTAAGCCTGGTAGAACTATATATATAAACATACATAAACCAAGAGGAGAAGACCTGACCTATTCCAGATTTTAGAATGCAAATTAATTTGAAAGGATCATTACTTGTACTGAAAGTGAAGCTTGAGAATAAGCTCTCAGGGAAGCAGAATTCAAATGTAGCCAAGAAAATACTACAGCTTTGGTAAAAGTAAACCAGAGTACAAAATGAGCAAGCACCTGAATGTGACGCTGGATCTGGTATGATTTAAATGAAAAGAGTGAAGTGTCATGGAAGTTGATACCTAGGTTCCAGGAAGCAACTGAGGCCAAGTAATGTGTAGCAGGGGCTCTTTCCCCTACAATATTATTTTTTTCTCCCCTGTACATTCAAACAAAATTTATTATTTTTTGACATTGTAATTGATTGCCATTCTTCATTTTGATGAAGGACAAGATGAACTTCTAACTTTTGCCCTTTAATTAAAATCTTTTCTGAAAAGTAAAGAAAAGTTACAGGTTAGTGATTCTGCTCTTTCGTAAGCATTCTTAGGAGCACAAAGAAATCTGTGCAAGGAAAGTTACTTGTATATTTCTCAGAAGAGCAAAAAATTGAGATTTAAATTTTGTCTCTTAATTATACATGTGAATGTGTGTGCTCATGTGTATATGTGTTTGTGTATGCACATGGGTGTGCATACGGTATACTTCAGCTATCAAAGTTCAATAGTCATCCACTGTGCTTCCTGAGACAAGATCTCATTGGCTTGGGGCTTACCAATTGAGTGAGGCTAGTTGTCAGGGAACCATGGGGATCCCACTGTCCTTACTTACCTCCCCTGTCATTGGGACTATAGGTACATGCCATTATGTCTGGATTTTATATGGTTGTGGAATTGAAATCATATCTAGGAGTACATGCTTTTTGGCAAAAGGTTTATTCATTGAGCTGTCTCCCTAACCTTCAAAATACATTTCAATGAGGGATAGATAAATGTGATATTTATATATCCAAGTATTACACAATGCTAAAAGTAATAAAAAGATAACATTCTGTCTATTTTTAATGTCAGTTTGACACAAGCTAGAGTTATCTGAAAGGAGGAAACCTCAACTGAGAAGTGCCTCCATAAGTTCTTGCTATAAGGGCTGGAGAGATGGCTCAGTGGTTAAGAGCAGTGATTCCTCTTCTGAAGGTCCTGAGTTCAAATCCCAGCAAACACACGGTGGCTCACAACCTTCTGTAAAGAGATCTGATGCTTTCTTCTGGGGTGCCTGAAGACAGTTACAGTGTACTTACATTAATAAATAAATAAATCTTTTTTAAAAAAGTTCTTGCTTTAGGGCATTTTATTTTATCCTTTTAAAATCTTTATCAAATTGTTTTACTTACATTCCAAAAGTTGCCCCCCTTTCCCAGTCACCCCTCCCCAAGTTCTTCACCCTCTCCATTTCTGTCTACCTCTGAGAGGGTTCTCTCCCACCTGCCTGCCTCCCTGCACCTCACCCCCATCAGCATCCTATAGGGAATTTTTTACAAGGATATTTTTAAAGGGGACATTTCATAAAGTTCTGAAGGTAAAACCCAAGTTAAAGTGGAGAGTCCAGGATGTTTGAAGCACCAGAAATATAGAGCATTCACCATGAAAATCTACAGGTATAGAACAGACCTGTTCCAAAGGAAAGGTCATATATGTTGCAGTCTGTAGAATTTGAGTGGGAAGACTGTGCATGTCTTTGGAAGTCCAGATGATTCCAATAAGGTGCAGATATGAGATCTGAAACTGTGGGTTTGGGGTTTTCCCCCTTGGTTTCAGTCTTGCATTTAGCCAAATCTTTCCTTTCCATATCCATTTCTTCTTTTTTTGGAATGGGAATTTTTATACCATTGAATATGTGACTTTTAGAGGTGCAAAGCCAAGTTGGCAGGCTGTAATATTTTACGATATGAGAGCTTTTTGGACTACCTAAACCTGCTCATTCACCCTAAGCAGCCTACAGTGGGGTCGAAAGGTGTAGCTTCTCCTACTGTTAGTTATATGTTTCTTTTTCTCTTTATGTGTGTGATGGGGGAAATATCAAAGAGCTACTGAATGATTTGAACGAACAGTCGCTTCTTGAGCCACCTCCTGGGCAAAATATTCTATTAAAAGTTTTGATACTAATGCAACCTTTATTGTACCATTTAATTTACTATTATTGGATAACATTTTCTCTGATTAAATAAAAATGCTTCTAATGCCAGTCTAATGATTGTTTTCAGCAGGGGCTGGACAGTGGCTCTAAATTTAATATTTTGCTATAACATATTATAGTAAGCAACTATTAAATTTTGTTTATTATTTGTTACACAAAACAATTTTCTTCAACACATGATCACACTTATCAAGACTATAGAATTAAATTGACATCAGTGCAGACACATGACAGAGGTAACAAGATATATATGGGTAATGTAACCACAATTTTCCATGATCTAGCTCTCCAGGGGTTGTATGTCAAGTTCAGCAAGAAACAAATCCACTGCAACTAATAAGAAATCTCACCACCTGCAATGTCACTACTTTGTCATTTTGTCCAAGAATCAAAACTCCAATTTCATGTAAACATAACATGAGTGGCACAAATTGAACCAACTTTTTTGCAATATAAGGCAATAACTATGAGAAAAATTATAAAATAACAGTAATAAGAATATTAAATACAAACTCAAATACCTACCTATTCTCATCTAGCAATACTAGAAGTTTGCCAGAAAACCATTGTAACTTCTGGTATGAAATGTATGTAGGTTCTAGAGATTTCTTTTTCTTCTAGGAATTCAGTTAAAATGTAACCCATGGGACATCAGGAGTCTTCATTTTAAGTTTCTTACTGATATTCTTTCAAGTAACCACTGGAAATTCTTATACCTGTAACACTGAAGCACATATCTTTTTTTTCAACATCCTTAATGTTTGGAGAAGTTTAGAGTTTTATGTTTAAAGACAGAGCTAGATCTGTGTAGGAATTCCAACAGGTTGAAATTGAGCTAAGTTTATTTCCATTTGTGGCTTTTCTTACAGGAACTATCCTCATTGTCTTAATTGCTTATCACTTTGGCAGAAACAGAAGTCATGCCTGGTATCACACAATTTAGCGTTCAAAATTACTTTATTACTCTCCACCACTGCAAATTAACAGCAGTTTTAAGAAGTCTATAATCATTTTCTGCATGCTTAAAATGGTATTGAAATAGAAATGCAGTCATTTTATTGTAAGCCATTTTTTGTCCAAGTTTAGTGAATAAAATATGAGGTGTATCTTCCAATAATTTCTGTTCATAGAACAGAATTTAACACATTAGAGATTATCTTAAAGTCACCAATAATGTGCTTTTGTCCTTTAAAGAAAGAAATTAGAACACTTCCCTTTGGTGTCATTTAAGTAAGAGCAAGCCTAGATTTGAATTCTCTACTCACCCTGTACCTGTATGAAGTCTGCTGTCATGTGAATCTGTAGCTTTGTCTGTGTCTGTAGTTTTGTGTCCATGTGTGTCTATGTATGCCTGTGTGAGACTCTTTTTCCATGCCTTAACAAAAGGCTCTATCTCTTCTTGAACAACGCAGGAACAACCAAAAGCAATGAGTGAATGAAATTTTATAGAAATATTTAATAGCTTTATGGTGGATTAAGTCACTGACCCAGATAACTAGCAGTAATACAAACATTTTTATTCAAATAATATCCATATTTTGCAGTAGATATTCACTTAATAAGACTGCTTTTAACCTATTTGCTGTTTCCAGAAAATGATACACATATAAGCACATATACATTACCCTCGATCAGGGGCATGGAAGAGTACATAATTTAAGATTACAGCTGTGCTTGCTTTGGCAGCACATATACTAAAATTGGAATGATACAAAGAAGATTAACATGGCTCCTGCGCAAGGATGACATGCAAATTTGTGAAGCATTCCATATTTAAAAAAAAAAAGATTACAGCTATACACTAGTTCAGGTTGTAAAGAAATTATTACATGAGAAATCCAAGATAAGTGAAGTTTGTTATTACACTGTTTTTAAAGATTTGTTTATTTATTTTATGCATGTGAGTACACTGTAGCTGTCTCCAGACATACACCAGAAAACAGCATCAGATCCCATTACAGATGGTTGTGAGCCACCATGTGGTTGCTATAATTGAACTCAGGACCTCTGGAAGAGAAATCAGTGCTCTAAACTGCAGAACCATTTCTCTAGCCCTTACATTTTTTCCTTTAAGACAGGTTAAACAAATTGAGTGAATATAGAGTTGGATACCAGCCTTACGTCTTAATTGATGGTAAGTTACATTATTGACTTTGGCAG
The DNA here is from genome assembly GCF_008632895.1 of Mastomys coucha. NCBI lineage: Eukaryota > Metazoa > Chordata > Mammalia > Rodentia > Muridae > Mastomys > Mastomys coucha. The sequence continues at coordinate 84,363,936 of NC_045030.1, read as the reverse complement.
TGAGGCCCAGAAAAGGTTACAATTTCTCAGAATGAAAGATATATTTTTATCAAAATGCATTGGCATGGAACTATAACTACTGAAAGTGCATTGTTATTTAATTCTCTAGATGTCATTTACCAATCAGGACTCTAAGGGGGAGATTAGACTCCTTTTCTAATTTAGGATTATCTTTTCTAGTATTTAACATTTGGGGTTCTGTCATTTTCTTCATCCATCATTATGTTTTCAAAGAGCAAATCATGTCTCAACACTTATAACAGAGTAAGCCTAGCTAATTATAATAATGACCTGTTGGAGAACCAACATAATTACAGAAAGACAAATGCAAACAATTAAAAAAATAAACAATTTTAGATGTTTATAATAGGTTTTAACGGTTAGGGCAGATATGATGCATTCACAATATTCATGTATTGTGTTCTGCTATGTAGAAGCTCGCATGCTTCAAATAGCAAAATCTACACATTTTAATTTTTTTATATAGTGCTTTCTCTTTGATATTATAGCTGTTCTAGTTCTGCCACTTTTTGCATTATACTTTTTGGTCTTGATTTATTCATTTAAAGCTTGTTAGAACTGTAAATGACCAATGCATGTGCAATTCAATTCCAATCAATTATTTTTGTCATACATACACAATAACACCAAACTGTAAGTATAATTTGCTAAAGGTATAGGCAGTACAGAGTAAAATTTGAATTACATTAAATTATTTTCCTAGATTTGTAATATGTACCTTATTAATTTATAAAAAATAAAGGTGATACAGGTATATTATTATCAAATACATTAACCAGAGTTTGAATTATTTATTATCTTACTGAACTTGGAATTTCAATGTATGATGTTTTGTGACTTTATACACTCCTTTTTTCATACCAGACAGAAAGCAATTAAGTAAATTTGTTTCAACTATTATACCTACTTATTCCTGGGGGAAAAGATTCCTATTGTCTTGACCTTCTGTAAAATTTAGAGAATATACTATGCTCCCAATAAATTAAGTGCAGAAGAGATACCCTTTACTACTTCACCTTTACTTACTTGGTTCTTTTTACTTGTCCTTCTCTGTCATATATGCCTTGCCTCATCATACATTATGGTCATTTCCATAGTATTTTCCTATGAATTCTAGACTTTCTGTGTCTTATTGTCATGGTATACTGTACATTTTACCTTTCAGTCCTTGCCAATATATTTTATTTTCATTAATATAATAATTGGACTGGTGTAACAGAAATCACCAAAGGGTTATAATATTTTCAGAGTGAAAACATGCAAATTCTGCAAACACATGCAACATTTTTTCTTGAGGGGTTTTTACAATAAAATGATCATGGCTTTATTGTAATTATCTTATTTTATTTACTTATTGAAGTGTAATCATCTTAAAACAGTGGTGGCTGAACACACATAAAGTTTATGTTTCTATTCTAATGGATAATTAGATATTAAATTATATTTATATTATATTAATAATACAGGCACCATTTTGTGCTTTCTTCCTAAAAATATCAATCAGTCATCTACTTCCTTTGCATAGTTGTGTTAAGGACAATTAGGGCAAATAGTGTGAAATGATCAAAGGAGCATTTCTAGCAATAATGGATTATGCTACTGAAAGATAACATGGTTTTATTATTGCCCTATTACATTTTTAATGGTCATAGTGGTAAATAGTAATAAATAGTGTTTCTAACTAGCGCAGCTGCTCATGATTACCTATAATTTCCATACTCACATAGTAGAGACTACAAGAATTACAGATGAGTCTGGGCTACAGAGAAACAGTAAACAAACAAACAACCAAAACATATAGTAAACTGACACTGAAGTGTAGAAAGAAAAAAGGAAGGAAGAAGGAAGGAAGTAAAAGAAGAAAGAAATATTAATAATCATATGCTTGAGAGGATAAAATTTCTTTTTCTGGAAGTGGTTTAAAAAATAGGACTAAGAACAAAAGTCGTCTTATTAAAAAATGACATAAAAAACCTAGATACTTATTTTCAAAAAAGCTGAGATTTAAGAGACAAAAAAAGCTTAAAATGGAGCAAAATATTAAATATAAGATCTAAAACTCCAAAACTAATTAGAAGAAAATATAAGAAAAAATTCATAGTATTAGATTTTGTTGTAATTTCTTTGGTATTTCACCAGAATGACATATAAAAAGAAATAAAAACATAAAGTAGATTGTGTAAAAATAAAAAAAAGTGTTTTATATCAAGGAACATTATCAATAAAATGCAATTGAAATGAGTATTTATAATCATATAAATTATTAATATTGCAAATGTAGAAAGAAGTATAAAAACAAACAAACAAGTAGAAAACATCCCAACAGCTGAATTCCAAATTCTGGCCAGAATTTGAAAAAAACTTTATTCCAAGAAGATGCTCAAATTATAAGTAAAGGGCAAATATAGGCCACCATTATAAAACTTTCTAGAATAGTTCTACCTCAAGACCCAACTACACCACTCCTGGGCATATACCCAAATGATGCCCTACCATACCACAAGGACAAGTACTCTACCATGCTCATAGCAGCCTGTAATAGCCAGAAGCTGGAAACAATCCAGATGTCCCTCAACCGAAGAATGGATACAAAAAATGTGGTTAATTTACACAATGGAATATTATCCAGCTATTAAAAACAAGGACATCATGAATTTTGCAGGCAAATGGATAGAAGTAGAAAATATCTCCCTGAGTGAGGCACCCTAGACCCAAAAGGACATGCATGGTATGTACTCCCTGATAAATGCATATTAGCCAAAGAGTACAGAATACCCATGATACAACTCACAGAAGATATGAAGCTTAACAAGAAGGAAGAACCAAGTGTGAACCTCTAGAATATCCTTAAGACGTGGGTTGGGAGAAACTCCCAGGACTCAATGGGGATGACATTAGCAGTGAGGAGAAGGAACCTGAAGAGACCAACTCCAGTAGATAGACTTGGCTCCCATTTGAGGCATGGGGCCACCCATTTATTTTTAAAAAATTTTGACCCAGAATTGTTCCTATATAATGGAAATGCAGGGACAAAATGGAGTAGAGTATGAAAGGCCACCCAGTGACTGACCAAACGTGGGATCCATGCAGTGCACTGGCATGAAACCCGCACACTATTATTGATACCATATTGTGATTGCAAACAGGAGTCTAGCATGGCTGCTATCTCTGATAGGTTCTACAAGTAGCTGACTGAAACAAATAAAGATACCCACAGCCAACCATTGGACTGAACCTGGGGACCCTATGGAAGAGTTAGGAGAAGGACTGAAGGAGCTGAAGGCGATGGTAACCCCACAGGAAGAACAACACTATGAACTAAATCAGTGTCCTCAGAGCTCCTAGAGACAAAGCTGCCAATCAAGGAGCATACATGGGCTGGTCTGTATTCCCTGGCACATTTGTAACAGAGGACTGCTTTGTCTGGCCTCAGCGGGAGAGGATGTGCTTAGTCCTGTAGAAACTTAATGCCCCAGAGAAGGCAGATGCTGCAGGGGTGGGGGTGAGGTATGGGTGGGGAGTAGCCTCTCAGAAACAAACCGGAGGGATGATGGGGTGAAGAAATCGGGAAGGGGGATCAGGAAGAGGGGCAACATTTGGAATGTAAATAAATGAAATAATTTAATAACAATAATAAAAAACTTCCAGACAACGCAAACAAGCAAACAAGTGCTCCAAATAACATGGAAAAATGGATGACCTGCTGGTATGAATGCATAAAGTTTTTCTACTACGAAAAAGATTGTAATGGTGTCATAGATTAGCTTCAGTATCTTCATGTCTTACTTACTTTTCTATTGCAGGGAAGTGACTCAATAACTAAGGTAACTTATAAAAGAAAACATTTAGTTTGGGGCTTGCTTACAGTTTTAGGTTGTTAGTTTCCATGATCATCAAAACAAGGATAATGGAAGTACCCAATTGGAAATATGTTGGAGATTCCTTTAACTTTACAGTAAAGAGTGATATGGTACTGAAACAATAGCTGAGAGCTTTGCCTTATCCAAATATTCAGAGCAGAGAGAGTGAAAAATCAGGCCTGGCATGGGATTTGAAACCTCAAAGTCCACCCCTAAGTGATGTACCTCCTCCAACAAGACTATACCTTCTAATTCTTTCAAAATAGTACATCAACTAGGGACCTTGAATTCAAATATGGAGGCCAAACTTATTCAAACAATTACATTTCTCTTCTTTTATGTATCCAAAAGAATTTAAGCTAAGATGCAAGGAGACATTTGAAAACATATGTTCATATCAATACCAGTCATAAAAAGGGATGTAATATAAATATTTATAATTGGCCAATGAGATATATGAACAAAATGGATGTAACAAACAAATATACCTACATACACACACAGTAGCATATTATTCAGTCTTTAAAATTTGATATCAGGCCATAACAGAGATGAACACTGAAAATACTGCATTAAGTGAAATAAGTCAGGAAGAAAAATAATAAATTCTGATTTTATTTCCAGTAAATGACAAATACACTTGGTTAAAATCACAGAGACAAAATGCAGAGTAGTGGTTGCCATGGTAATGGGTAGGGGATAAAGTGTTTTGTTTCCTGGAAAGCTCTTCTATAAGCAAGGCTTAAATAAATCTGTAGACAAATAAAAGTGATGGTTGTATAACAACCTGAACATAAACTTAATGCCATTGCACTATATATGTTAAAATGTCATTTTTAGATTACATAAATTTTATTTCAATAAAACATGTAATACTAGTACTTAAATATAAGAAAATATGATCTAAAGTAATTTAAATGCAAATAAAGAAGTATCGGGATTCATAATAATTTAATGTCAAGTATCATATTAGTAATCAATAGTCTAACTAGCACGTAAATAAACTATTATTTAAGTAACCCTTACCTCAAAGTATAATTTGATATGTGTACAGATACTTACATACTCATAAATCATAGCTGATTGGAAATATTTTGGAGATTCCTTTAACTTTACAGTAAAGAGTGATATAATCACCACACAGCCACACCAATACTACACTATCTTGAAATTTTGTTTACTAAAGTTACTAGCCTTTGGCAGACTTCTCAACCCTTGTTAAGAATATGATTCATGAGATTATTTTGTCACAGAAAATTATATACCTTAAATAACATAGAGGAGTTTTGAAATATACAAATAATGATAACGATTATATATTTATCTATCATAAACTTAGAGGACAAAGTCTAAAGTAATTATTTGCTAATAGCAGAAATTAGAATACTGTGGTTTGAAATAAAAATGGCACCAATAAGCTCATATGTTTGAATACTTAATCCCCAGTGGATAGAAATGTTTGAGAAGGATTAGGAGTTTTGACCTTGTTGAAAAAGGCATGCCTTCAGGGTCAGGCTTTGAAGTCTCAAAAGCCTTCTGGTGTGCTTAGTGCATTCTCTGCTTCCTATTTGTGGATCAAATTGTGATCTCTCAACTTTGATCCACCACCTTGTCTGCCTGCCTTCTATCAAGCCCTTTGGCAAGATGGTGAAGGACATCTGTTCCTCTAGAACTATTATCTCCAAATAAATTTTTTCATCTAAAAGTTTCTTTAGTCTTGGTGTTTTGTCACAGCATTAGAAAAGTAAGACAGTTGATATCAACAAGTAAAGTATTGATGTGACAGACTAAACTAATCCATATTTTTTTGAAGAATTTTTAAAAAACTTGGTACTTTGAATTAGGAAAGCAATTGAACACTGTAATCAGAGCTTAATGAGTCATCCTAGTATGATCGTGGAAGATAGTAGTGTGGAGAGCTGTCTGCAGAAGCTTGAGACAGGAGGTTTTACAGAGGAACAATATTAGCAACAGAACTAGATACTGTTCTTGTAATATTATGGGGAAAATGTGGCTGCTAACTGTCCTTGTCCTAAGAATTTGCCTGAGGTAAAATTGAAAAATAAAATACTAATTCTTTGGGAAAGAATTTTGCAAAGGATTTTAATATTATGTCATGTTGTTATTAGTAATCACTTTAATACAGGTCTACAAAGAAAGTAAGCAAGTAAAGCAAAATAAATAAAAAATAAATACATACATACATACATACATACATACATATATAACATTTGAAGAGAAAAACAGCACCAGAAAATTGTTGGAGCCAAGACTTATGTTGAAGGGATAAAGAGATTAAGAAGTGACCTGATCTAAACAAAGAGAGGCGGTGTCCTCAGAGCAAGATCCCAGACAGCTAAGCTTTCAATTTGTGAAAGAAGTGCTTAAGTAATTTTCTGATTGTGGGGAGGGAAGCTACAACAAATGAAGATTGATGCAAATGTGATTCAAAAGGGTGAGCCTCCATCCTAAGTGGGCAGCCCATTTGGCCTTGTTACCTACAAGAGTCTGTTTTGGATTCATTAAAGATACATGTAGAATCATCCTCTGCAGTCAAGGACAGCTGTGTACCCTAGATGTGTGTGTGATAAGGTATTACTGAATAGAGGCCTTGAAAGGCTACTGTGTAAAACTGTGAAAGTGAATTCTAGATTGAATTGGAGATCCTAAGAAGTTAGACCTTAAAGAGGTATCTTCCATGGAGAGCTGCAGGCAGGTAGTGGTACCAGCCCAAGAGAGAGATTTAATTTATAGTCAACAAAGCAGAAGGGAAGATCCATCTATGCTCTTTTACACTAGACATGGAATTACAAATGTGGAGTTTTTCATGCTGTAGTTTGGTCTTGCTTTGGTCTGGTATTTCATCACTATGCCCCATTTTCTCCCTTTAGAAATGATAATGCATAGTCTATGATGTTGTGTGTTGGAAATATTCAATCTGGGATTTTATTTTACAGTGAATATAGTGAAGCTGTTTCCTTGAGTCTTGGAAGAGACTTTTGGACCATTAAACACCCAAGCATAATGATGACACTAAGCCCTTAGCTCCTCACCCTAGCAAGAGTTTCCACTGTGGCCTCCCACAGTGTGGTTGGCACAAGCAATTAAGAGATCCTCACTTTCTTGTTCATTTCCCTTATTACTGTCCTATACCAGTGAGGGCAGCAGGAAGGTGAAGAACAGTTCATTCAGCCTTTCTTTGCAGTCCACACCAAGAATATTACCAGTTTTCTAATCTTGATACCAATAGATCTAATTCTAGAGGTTTAAGTGCCCAAAGTATCTTCCAAGAAATTAAGAAATATGAAAGACAATAAGGAATTTAAATGTTGGACTAAATATATTTTACAGTATGATATGACCACAAGCCATGTTATATAGGGAGTATAGTTTGGTAGTTTGAATATGAATAGCTCCTATAGGCTCATGTATTTAAAAATGGTCCTCAGTGGTGGACTTACTTGGGACAGATTGCAAGGTGTGGCTTTGTTGGAGGATATGTGTGGGGCAGGATTTAAGGCTTTCAAAGGCTTAAATAAATCACTTGTGCAAGCAAGTGTCTCTTGCTTGTAAGATGTGCACTCTAGGCTATTACTCCAGCTACATGCCACTACACCTTTGCTCTACTATCATGGAGTTGAACTCCCTGAAACTGTATGCTCAATTAAATGTTTTATTTCATAATTTGTCTCCATCATGATGTTTTATCACAGCAGTAGAAAAGTAGATAATACAGTAACATTGGAGTATTTTGTATTTAATTATTAGTTTTATTTAGAACAATTGTATATCTTAAGCAAATAAGGTGAAATTTTACATTTCAACATTTTATTTTATTTACTTATTTTTATTTTTACTTTTTTTTGTTTTTGTTTTTGTTTGTTTGTTTGTTTTTGTTTTTTGTTTTTTGGTTTTTGGTTTTTTTTTGAGACAGGGTTTCTCTGTGTAGCCCTGGCTGTCCTGGAACTCACTCTGTAGACCAGGCTGGCCTTGAACTCAGAAATCTGCCTGCCTCTGCCTCCCAAGTGCTGGGATTAAAGGCATGTGCCACCACAGCCTGGCTCTATTTCTTAGTTATAACTTACCTATTTTTTGTATTACTGATTAGTTTTCACTCTACTATAGCATTTATAAAACATCATGTCCTGTAGAGTAACTATCAGAAACAATAAATTTCAGTAATGAGTTAGAAGTATTTTTTTAACTGATGACATTTGTTATGGGAGCTAGTCTTTTTTCTTGATAAGAAAAAAATGAATGCATTTCATTTTCAGAAAACTAAAACCAGGTAAGTGTTCTAAGTATGAAACTGGTAGAGCCTATAATGAAGAAATGGATATATGTTGATAAAAACAAAAGAGAGGACAGAAATTTGAGAGAGGGAAATAGACAGATGCATTCACACAGAAGGTGTATGTTATAGGAAACTATAGTGTCAATTTATTGAGACCTATTTATCATGCATTACAACTTCTATCTTCTAACTTTTCCAGAGAGGCAAAGTTATTTATCATAGCTTTTTTTAATCTAAAATTGTAATGCTGCTCACTAATCAGTTCAGATGATACCAATGTTTAATGATACTTTCATTTAATCATATAACAATAATTAAAATTTCCAAGTCACTAAGTCACCCTTTTCAGAGAATATAACTTTTATTTTCCTTATTAGTTCAGTTTAATGAACATTTAACTGTGTCTTTTTCTAAGATATCCCCTTTGTCTCTTATATCCCAAATGTTCATTCTATATAACAAAGAATAGATTCAGTACATAAATGTGGTAAACAAGTAAGTCCCTTGTAACTTAAAATATAGGCATGAAGGACTATTGTGTGAATTTAACTGTGTTGACCAGTTTTACGCCAATTTGACTCAAGTAAAAGAGATCTGAGCCTAGGGAACTTCAATTAAGAAAATATCTCCATAAGATCAGGCTGTAGGCCTTCATTAACTCTGAATCAGTTCCTGCCTTGAGGTTTCTGCCCTGTTTGACTTCCTACAGTGATTAATAATGAAACAGAGGTGTAAGCCACCAACTTTTATCCCCATGTTGCTTTTGATAATATTGTTTCATTATAACACCAGTAATCCTGACAAGAAAAAAATAAATCCTTGAAAATATTAAAGACTAGAATGTATAAGCATATATAGTTCCCAATGATAAAGAATCCAAATGTTACTTCTGTTGTCATGAATTTTGAATAGCAATTAAATTAATAATTCAAACAGGGAAAGGAGAAAATTAGAAGAGATTTTTAACTTGGAAGGAGGAAGGATGTTTGAAAAGCTACAGAGAAATATTATTTTATAATATTACTTTAAAAAGACATTAAAATATCATATATAGGTATGTGTCTACATACATACACATATATGTGCATGTATACATATATACATACATACATACATACATACATACATACATACATACATACATAACTGGTTAAATGTTTCTATTCTATGTAGGGTGGCAATGCTTATGGGAAGAACCATATACTAACAAATGTATCTATACCAGGCAAGGGAAACCTTCCCTCAAATTGTTGGTCAGGGTGGTTCAGGAAACACCAAAAATATGTTATTGTTTTTTTCCTTGGTTGTCTGTCAGAACTTGAAGTTAAGATCCCATTTCTGAAGACACTGATACTGGGGGAATTGATGTCTAGCTTTCATAGTATTGGAAGAAGTGATGAAAGCTGCTAAAGGAGACAAGTAAACAGTAGTGCCACTCACCTGTGAAGCCTTTGATCCACAATAATGAATGGCTCTGCAAGATATCCTAAATGGGGCAAAAGTGACAGTTTTATCTCGGTTACTAGACACAGTCACCTAATTGGACTTATGCCCTGCTCAGCAGGAAGGAACTTTTGGGTAGCACTGTAAATCCAACCAGCTACCTATTCTTAGCAAGGACACAGACCCTACCAGAAAAACTCCTAACTGTATTTTGAAAACTCATCCTTATATGCATGGATAAGTGCAGCTTTCATCCCTCATCAAAGAAGTCGTTTTTACAATAGGTAAAGCCTACCTTCAGAGATACACAACAGGTCTAAATTCAGGATATAAATTACTGTGGGGTGGAAGTGCCCCTCTACAATTAATACACAAACCCAATACAGAAGGTTCTGCTTCCATAAGATCTCAACCATATTGTGATACATCTAAGCAAGACCTATATAATAGCTATGCCAGTAGAAGTGCTGATAGAGATGGGAGAGATTTCATATGGCCCCATCCTTGATGAGGAAATACTGGCATTCAGTGGTTGCTGAGGGAGGGAGAATGAATAAATATCTACAAAAAGTAAAATAAAGGAACAAATACATACAGAAAAATGTAACAACTGAGTCCATTTTCTGTTCCTAGTACAATCATATTTTTATGGATTACCACTTGTCTTAGTCAGGGTTTGTATTCCTGCACAACATCATGACCAAGAAGCAAGTTGGGGAGGAAAGGGTTTATTCAGCTTACTTCCACATGGCTGTTCATCACCAAAGGAAGTCAGGATTGGAACTGAAGCAGGTCAGGAAGCAGCAGTTGATGCAGAGGCCATGGAGGGATGTTCTTTACTGGCTTGCTTCTCCTGGCTTGCTCAGCCTGCTCTCTTATAGAACCCATGACCTCCATCCCAGGGATGGCACCACCCACAAGGGGCAATTGAGAAAATGCCCCACAGCTGGATCTCATGGAGGCACTTCCCCAACTGAAACTCCCTTCTCTGTGATAACTCCAGCCTGTGTCAAGTTGACACACAAAACCAGCCAGTACACCACTTGAGATTGGATTACCTAGAAAGAATATCATCTTTTGTATAAAATCCTTAAATATTAGAATTCAGAGTAACTTCTACATGATTCTATAATAATTCAAGAACAGTATTTGTACAGTTATATGAAAACAAATAAAATTTCATTTTTATAAGTTTTATGACTAGTGAGGTATCTATCATAGCAACTCAGATACACTGATAGAGACAAATTTTCTTGAGGTATCTTTTGTTTAGCCCGGAGTACTTGTACCTTACTGGTTTGTATATATTGTCAAACTCTGGGATATGCTGTGACAAGTTAAAGAAACATTTTTCTTAACTTGAGTTGAAGACAAATAATATAAAGTCAGAGGTACAGTAATTCTGACATACCATAAAGCATTCACACTTCTGATGTCTTGAGTTCATAATACAAGGAAATGGTGTCATTTGATGTATGAAGAGGGTTTATCTAAGTGGCTGAGGATTATTTAAGAAGTCAAGTAACAGAGCCCAATTCTCTAATATTTCAGTTTTGAGGATTTTATTTATAACTTCAAAAAGAATGTGGCAATATGGCAATACTAATAAACCACTGAGAAAAACATTAAAGCTTTAGTTTTTATTTATATCATTTAAATATTTTAGGTGCACTGAAAGAATATAAAATGAAACAGCTGAGACATGGTTCTACTAAAGGATAATTCATGGCATGTGATTTTGTAAGTTGATATACATTTTGATGTTATGTCTGTAATCCAATTAATACATTTAACATATTATTGGCATTTTGTATTTATATGTGTAGCAATGAAACTGCAGATCTACTGTTTAAATTATTACTTTTATGAGTATACTATAATGACATCTTTCCCTTCCCTTTCTTCCCTCCAAACTCTCCCATACAATTCTTCCTGATCTCCTTTAAATTCTTGACTTTGTTCTTCACTGCTACTTCTTTCATATATTTGTATATTTCTACTTAAATCAAATTCCAAGTACACGATTCAGAATATTAAAGCAGTCACTACCTATGGCATTTGTTAGAAATTTCAAACTACTTCATTTTCATTTTGAAGTTTAAAACTAACACTGAGAAAAATTTCCACATAACCTACTCCTGAGAAACTAATTCTATTTGGCTTGTTTCTGTTTAATTATTTAGAATTTGCATGTAAGTGATATTACACAGTTTAAAAATAACTTTCATTCAACAGATGTAATTGTCATCTTGGGGGTTTATTGCTGAATAAGCTCATGTTTTTTAGTTTCTTCTGATCTCTGGATGGATAGTTCAACTCAGGTATTCAGGTTCATACTCTTCAAGCTAACTGACTAAGTCTGGCTTCTCTTAGTGTCTCACTGAATTGTTCGGACTGAGCTCAAACAAAGTCTTCCAATTTGTTCTAAATTTCTTTCATATTCTCTGCCTTCAACTGTGTCTGCTGACCTTTACTGAACAGCACAAAAGTCAAGGATAAATGCAACTCCACGAAACTGTTCTCACTGGACTGACTCCCAACTGACTGACTCTGTACTGCTCTTAAATAGCTCCTCTTTTCTGTGCTGTTTTAATGAAAGTTTGGCAAATCTAATCTCTTATTCATTCTGTCAAATTATTATCTGATTCATCAGTTTGTTTGTCCATCATTTTCAAACCTGGTTGCTTCCTTCTACAAACTGATTTTACATTAAAGATGTGTACTAAAGGTGTGTTTGTATTCCAGATGGATTACTCAGACCATGTCTTTTGATGTGATCCCTTGACAGAGTAGCTATGTTGCTGGATTAAAATTCTTTTACAACATATTGTTTGCCTTTCTGTGTTTGTCTCTTAACATAGTATCTCCACGTTAAACTATAGTATTACAAATGACAGGCTATATATTATTTTTAGTCTCCCTTTCCCTCCCTATGTTCCACCAGATTTTATCTCACAATGAACACTTAGGTTTCATGGTATGTATGATTAGTGCTGTAATAGCATGGTAGAAGAAATTTCACTTCTATGTACTTGTTTCATTCTCATTGGCTACACCCTCAAATGCACAACTTGTATATCATATGGTGGTTCTATCTTAATTTTTATTAATGTATATGAATTGAGCAAGAATTTAGGTGCTATGATGACTTTTTTATATATGTATATAAGAAGTGTGATTTTACTTTTTTGCCTTATCATCCATATTATTGCCTTCTCTCCCTTCCACTGGTTTACTCTATATTCCCAGATAGATTCTTCATATACTGTTTTATTTGAAAGGCAGGGTCTCACTATGTAACTCTAGCTCTCCTGAACACTCTGTATAGACATGGGAGGCCTCAAACTCACAGAGGTCTTTGTGTTTCTGACTGGGATGAAGAGAATGCTGGGTGCTGGGATGAAGAGGATGTAGCGCTGCATCTAGTTTTCATTATTATTTCTAAATTCACATATTAGAGAAAACATGAGGTAATTATATTTATAAAATTGTCTTATATCATTTAACATGAAAAAATACAGTTCTATCAATTAAACTAAAAATTGCATAATTTTATTTTTCTTACATAAATAATATTTCATTCTCTCTCTCTCTCTCTCTCTATATATATATGTATAATTATTTTTATTATCCATTAGTCCATTGATTGGCATGTATGTTGGTTCTATTGCTTGACTCTTGTGAACACAGTTGGAATAAACACAAATATACAAATATTATTATATTACAAAGACTTTAATTTCTTCAGGAATATTCTTAAGAGTGGTATAGCAGAATTATATGGCTCTTTTTTGTTGTTTTTACTGAGGAAAGTCCATGTTGATTTACATAATGGTAGGCTAATTTACATTCCTATCCAAAGTCTATACTGGCTTCTCCCTGCCCTAACCCTCATCAGAAACTTCTCAAAATTATTTCTAGATTTTAGATGATATATATTGTGATTAGTTAGGATCAGATCTTAATATCATTTGGATTTGTTTATTTTTGAATACTAAGAATAATAAACACTCCTGTTTGTTTTTGTCTTTTAAAAATATTTCATTACATTCTACTTAGTGTGTATTCATGTGCCTGTGTCTGTGTATACATGTGTGCTGGGGAGGGACTTCAGGGGATAATTTTCAGGAGTCAGTTATATCTTTCTACAATGTAGACCCTGGATAACAAACTTAGCTCCTCAACAAATTGTTTTATTAACCAAGCCATCTCATCAGTCATTTTTGTAGTTTTTATTGGCCATTTGCATTTCATTTGAAGTATGTCCAGTTCATGTATCTATTTATTGATCAGCTTATTTGGTTATTTTCGTTATTGATGTTTTTCAAATCTTTACATATTCTAGATATTTCTCTCTAGTTGAATGAATATATGGCAAAACATACTCTAATTCTAAAAGATGCTTGCCTATTTTAATTTCACAAGATCATGTTCATTAGTTGTAGTTATTATTTTCAGAGTTCTACTAAAAAATTCACTGACTATATTTTAAGTGATTCCTTATATTTTCCTTTAGTACTAAAGACATTGGAAAGGAGAAAGTCATCTCATGTTTAATTATTGAAATTTTTTTTAAAGATTTATTTATTATTTATTTATTACAAGTACACTGTAGCTGTCTTCAGATGCACCAGAAGAGGGTGTCAGATCTCATTATGGGTGGTTGTGAGCCACCATGTGGTTGCTGGGATTTGAACTCAGGACCTTAGGAAGAGGAATTGGTGCTCTTACCCTCTGAGCCATCTCAACAGCTCTGAAATTAATAATGCAACATTTGACATATTAACCAAAGCATTCTATAGAATCAGTGAAATCACCACCAAAATTATAATGACACACTTTCTGAGCATGGTGGCTCGGGCTATAATGGTAACATTTGGGAAGCACAGACAGCAGGTTTACAAGTTTGAAGCCAGCCTGGTCTACATAGAAAGTTCCAAACTAGCAAGGGCTTCATAATGACATCATATCCCAAATGTTCTCTCATTGAAAACTTCTAGTGATATTTCTCATAGAAAAGTAAAGTAATCCTAAAATTTACATAAGCACATAAGAGTTCAACTTACTCTTTAAAAAGTTTCCAAGCATTCACTCCACCTAACCTGATTTAAATATCCCACATAAAACTACAAACTCAATAATCCTCCTTAATTCTGCTATATAATTTTGTTTTTAATGAGGAACATAGTTTTCAGGATTTAAGCATTCTGGATTTTAATCATTTTAGTTTGTCTTTGGGGTTATTTTAGACTGTGGGGGTTTTGTTCTTTTGAGACATCAAAATTTATTATGAGGTATTCAGTATCAAGTCTTTGGGGTTACTATTGTAACAGTTTAAAATTTATGAGAAAATTATCTATGCTGAGGTAGACTTTTCTTCTCAAAATCACTGGACTTTGAGTTGAAATATCCCATGACAAGATCACATTATATTGTGAGGTGGCACAGTGCTGGCTCTGAGATATTTGGGTGTGTGTTATTACTACCACTAACCTTATTGCTGTGCTGTGGTCCTTGTAGTATAGGACAATTGGATTTGAGAAGCCATCTTATTCTTTCTTTCAGAAACTGTTTGGACATGTATGTCTAATAATAGTTCCCTCTCTTATTATATTTTAAATTTATATACCATAATTTGACAGGTCCCTTAAACAGAAAAGGATCAAATTGCCAGAGCTTCATTCTGTATATTCTGTGCTATGCTTTTCTAGGCTACAAATTCTGTAGGAAGAGGAATTATATTTAATTCCAGGCTTCATTCCAATATAGAGGAGAAAGCTTACATAAAGTATATACAGAATAAATATTTATCCCAGTCATGGATAAAATCTGAATTTTGCAACAGTAAGTATACTAGTAGGAAATACACAGTGTAGTCAAATGAAGATTCTTCAAGGATTCTTTTTATAAAGGGATAAAAATTTCAGGATAGAGAAGGTACCCTGAAATATAAATTCCTGAGCTCTCAAGAGCACCAAGCCCAGATAGGCAGAAGGGTAGAATGTTTTTCAAAATATATAAGCAGACAGAAGGGGAACTGAAACCTCAGAGAGGAATAGTGCACTTTTCTTAAGATGGACAGCTGAAATGATGTAGCCTGACAGGAAAGACGGAGGCAAATTATATCCCCTTCCTCTCTGCCTAAACTTTGGCAGATATTATTTTGAGTACATCATCTATACATATCAGCATTAGCAGAAAGAGTGTAAGGTAGAAAGTGGAAAGATTGTTGCTGGTAATCAAACAAAAGTTTTCCAACAATAAAGCTATTATGTTATATTTCTGATGTAAGAATTATTGTGTTTCTTTCTTCTCAGTTATCTTTTGATGACTTCATTTTTATTGTAGTTTTCTGAAAACAAAGTTTCATTCAGACACATTAGTTTTTTTCTATAGTTGGATTTTCAATAGTATAAAAGGCATTAGCTTAACTACACTTTTTCCTGTGTTTTTTTTACCAGTAATATATTGATAGACTTAGTATAATGTGCTTGAGAAATAATTTTGTTTTGTAACATCACTTCTTTTTAATCTTAGTTTAGTGTTTGCACAATGGTGTCTTTACCTCCAGTCTCACCTTTCTGACTGCATCAAGATTCATTATGGAAGAGGAGATTTAATAATTTTATAATTGATGTAAATGTCTCACTGGGCACAATACAATATGCCACTTTGAGTTACTGCCCTATGACCTGCTCTTTCCACTCCATTATGTTTGAACCAAGATGATATCTATTGTGTGAGTCCACATTCTACTAGACATCAAGAAACCTTCTTATTTAAACATTACTTTAGAGCCTTTGCTTTTCTTAAAGTGTTGCACCACTATGCAATACAATTGAAGAATTCTGACAGTGAAAGCCATCTTCTTTATAAACTTTTGATCAGTTTAGTTAGAGTAATGACAGATTCTAACAGTTCTTTTACATCAGAGTCAAGAGATGAATCTTCTGAATGTAGGCAAACTTACTGTCTTGTCATGTATTTTGAGAGAAAAAAACATTTCTGGCCAGCATCTTAAAAATTGAAGATGATCTCTCAAAAAATAGAATATAAGTATGTATAATGTATCTTAATTCCCATTGTTGAAAAAATTCTAGAGTATGGAATTAATGTTAGCAATGAATCCATCTTAAGGGAGAGAGCATGGAATATGGACTAGAAGAATGATCAAATAAGATTCAGACACACTACCCATGTAGTATAGTATTTTTTTCTGAAAATATAATACAAGCATAAACTGTATGGCAATCACAACTTGTATCATAAAAAGATCATTACATTATTTCAAAAAAGGTGCATTTTAAACTTGATAGAACACAGCAGTATATTTTAATGTATCTATACTATGGATAGAATCAAAGCCTATAATTTAATAATGTTAAGTAAGTTAAGTTAAATGATGTTTACAATTTTAAGTTACAGCAAATCACTTTTGACTGTCACAGACAAAATGTGGCTAGATAATTGGTATGTTGTGTTATGTTCCTTTACTTCTCCGGCATCAATGCAACTAAGTTACTGAAGTCCATTTCAACTAAGACTAAACATTTCCTTGATGCATCAAAGAATACTGCAGCCAGCCAGACTTAAATGAAATTATGCCAGACCACTAAGATGTTGAACCTGAGTACTTGATTGGGAATTGAGTATTAAAACGTTAAGCAATATCTAAATATAATTGCTTTTCCATGTGGTGATAAGCTTGGCCAGTGATATGCTCTACCATCTGGATGTAGCACTTTTTTATAACTTTTATACATTAATTATAGTGAACCTGTTCTTAATTTTAAAATGTATGCTGTCTAATAGGTTTATTTGCTTGCAGTACCACTTCCAACCACTAACACATTCAATTGCAACAAACAAATTAACTTACTAACTTTAATTTCTAGATAATCCATTATTCCTGATATAAAACCATACTTAAAAATTAAGTGATGTATAAACAACACAGATTAATTTCACACAGCTCTACAGGGTGATAGTAGGGTAAAATTCAGATTTAAAGAAACTTAATCTATTTATGTTCCTATCTCTGATTCCAATTTATTTTGTTTTCACATGGCCTTAGGGGCAAGAACGAAAATATGGTTTTCTTATAGTGCAGAAAGTATAGAAATGCTAGAAGTTCTTCTGGGCCTTTATTTTTAATAATAAAATGTCATTTTTCTAGCCATTAATTTTTTTAAAAAAAAAAAGATAAGGAAATATCATTCTCAATGGCACAACTTTTTTATGATCACTTCCATAAAAGTATCATCTTATAGTTTAAATTCCTAGATATAAATGATGGAAGGATAAATCAAACCAGTTTCCTTATGTCTAAAAATGGCATTAGTCAATTCACATATACTATAAATTATAGGTACATTTAATTACTATATAGAAAATTAGTATATATTAGCTTTTCTCCCATAGTTTCAATCTTATCCTTAACATTATTACCACCTGTTTGATATTTTGTAGTTTAGTAATTTAATCACTAAATGTGTTCCTCTGTGAGTTCATAAGAATTATTATGAAAGCATACTGAATTTACCTTTCTGTCATGTTGTTAATATAAAACAGAAAATGATTTTCTGTTACAAGAGTTTTATTTAACAAACATAGATTTTAAAAGCACTATTTAAACATGCAATGGTTAAATAATCATTTTTTAGGGTTTGCATATTTTCATTATAATCTCTATGAGAAATAATAATCATTATTTGTTAGAAATTTCATAAATTTACAAACATGTCAATAATATTACATTGTTGTGAAATATTTATTGTTTACATGAGATAAATAAAACTACCTTGTTCTGAAGGAAGACTACTGTATAATTTAATTATTGAAAACTCTGACATATTTTATGGAAAATTAATTCAATTATTTGTTCAAAGGAATATATGTGTTATTCATTTTCACCTAACATTTTAGATTAATATATTATAAAATATTTTGATTTAGAAATTCCTCATTTCTATGTTATATTAGTAAATAAAAGAAAACCCGAATTGTTTCGAAGAAAATTTAAAGTAATGATATGGTACGACCACCACTGCTGCTCACAGAAACCTGCCTTGGATCTCAGGACACAGGAACTGAGGGGCAGCCTGGGACAGGAGCCCTCCACACCCAAATATTGCCAGGCTTCCAAGAGTATGGATAGGTCTGTAAGCACAGAGACAACCATGACTGCAGTTCAGAGGAACCCAACCAGAACTCTCAGGACAGAAGATAAAAGAGCTGCCTAGGACAGGAGTCTTTCAGTTTCCTGTCTGCACCCATAGTTGATCTTGTGACACAGAGTTACATACACAAATACCACCAAGAGAGAGCTGATTTTCCAGGAGTGCCTACATACCTGTGAGCAGAGGTAAGACCACAACTTCTCTTCAATTTCATGGCCCAAGAGCGACCCTCATGGAACCAAGGATCAGCTAGTGATAGGATTCATCTGGTCTCTGTCTGAACCCCAGAGCTCACCCTGTAACACAGCTCTCCATACCCAAATTCCTCCAGGAGAGAACTGGTCTCCAAGGAGTACTGACATACAGGCTTGCAAGAGGGACAAGCCACAGTCAGAGACAGCAAGACCAGCTAACACCAGAGATAAATAGATGGTAAAAGGCAAGTGCAAGAACATAAAACAAAGGTGACTTGGCATCATCATAACCTAGTTCTCCCACCACAGTGAATTATGGTTACCCCAGCACACTAGAAAAACAAGACTCTGATTTAAAATTACATCTCATGATGATGATAGAGGACTTTAAGAAGAATGTAAATAACTCCCTTAAAGAAATACAGGAGATACACAATGGAGTACTACTCAGCTATTAAAAACAATGAATTTATTAAATTCTTAGGGAAATGGATGGATCTGGAAAACATCATCTTGAGTGAGGTAACCCAATCACAAAAGAACACACATGGTATGCACTCTCTGATAAGTGACTATTAGCCCAGAAGCTCGGAATACTCTAAGTACAATCCACAAACCACAAGAAACTCAAGAAGAAGGAAGACCAAAATGTGGACACTTCATTCCTTCTTAAAAGGGGGATCAAAATACCCATGGAAGGAGTTGCAGAGACTAACTATGGAGCAGAGACTGAAGGAAGGGCAAGCCAGCCTAAATATAGCTATCTCCTGAGAGGTTCTGACAGTACCTGACTAACACAGATGTAGAGGCTCACAGCCATCCATTGAACTGAGTACAGGGTCCCCAGTGAAGGAGTTAGAGAAAGGACCAATGGAGCTGAGGGGTTTGCAGCCCCTTAGGATGAACAACAACATAAACTAACTAGTACCCTCGGAGCTCCCAGGGACTAAAACACCAACCAAGGAGTACACATGGTGGGACTGATGGCTCTGGCAGCATGGGTATAGTAGAGGAAGGCCAAGCCGGTCATCAACTGGAAGAGAGGACCTTGGCCCTGTGAAGGTTCTGTGCCCCAGTGTAGGGGAATACCAGGGCCAGTAAGCCAGAGAGGAGAGGGTGGGTTGGCGAACAGGGGGAGGGGGGAGTGAACGGGTTTGTTCTTGTTGTCGTTTTTTGGATTTTTTTGTTGTTGTTGTTGTTGTTTGGAGGGGAAACTGGGAAAGCAGAAATCATATGACATGTAAATAAAGAAAATATCTAATAAAAATGAATCAATAAAACAAAACAAAGCAAACAAACAAAAAAGAAATACAGGAGAACACAGGTAGACAGGTAGAAGCCCATAAAGAGGAAACTCAAAAATCCCTTAAGGAATTACAGGAAAACACAATCAAACAGGTGAAGGAATTGAACAAAACCATCCAGGATCTTAAAATGTAAACAGAAACAATAAAGAAATCACAAAGAGAGACAACACTGGAGATAGAAAACCTAGGAAACAGATCAGGAATCAAAGATGCAAGCATCATTAACAGAATACAAAGCATAAAAGAGAGAATCTCAGGTGCAAAAGATACTATAGAAAACATTGACACAACAGTCAAAGTAAATGCAAAATTTAAAAAAGCTCCTAACCCAAAACATCCAGGAATTCTAAGACACAATGAGAAAACCAAACCTAAGAGTAATAGGTATAGAAGAGAGGGAAAATTCCCAACTTAAAGAGCAAGTAAATATCTTCAACAAAATTGTAGAAGAAAATTTCCCCAACTTAAAGAAAGAGATGTACATAAACTTACAAGAAGCCTACAGAACTCCAAATAGATTGTAACAGAAAAGAAATTCCTCCCATCACATAATAGTCAAAACACCAAATGCACTAAACCAAGAAAGAATTTTAAAAGCAGTAGGGATAAAGGTCAAGTAACCTATAAAGGCAGACCTATCAGAATTACAGCATACTTCTCATTAGAGATTATGGAAGCTAGAAGATCCTGTGTAGATGTCCTACAGCCCCTAAGAGAACACAAATGCCAGCCCAGGCTACTATACCCAGCAAAACTCTCAATTACCATAGACAGAGAAGCCAAGATATTCTATGACAAAACTAAACTTGCACAATATCTCTCCACAAATTCAGCCCTACAAAGGATAACAAATGGAGAACTCCAACACCAGGAATGAAATTACATCCTAGAAAAAGCAAGAAAGTAATCTTCTTTCAATAAACCCAAAGGAAGATAGTCACACAAATAAAAAAAAAAACATAAAAAAATCAGAGAACAACAATCACTATATCTTAATATCTCTATCTTAATACCTCTTAGCATCAATGAACTCAGCTCCCCAATAAAAAAGATATAGACTAACAGACTGGATAAGTAAAAAGGACCCAGCATTTTGCTGTATACAGAAAACACACTTCAGTATCAAAGACAGAGACTACCTCAGAGTAAAGGGCTGGAAAACAAATTTCAAAGCAAATGGTCCCAAGAAAAAAGCTGGAGCAGCCATTCTAATATCTAATAAAATCGACTTTCAACCTAAAGTGATCAAAAAAGATAAGGAGGGACACTTCATATTCATCAAAGTTATGATCTACCAAGATGAACTCCCAATTCTGAACCTCTATGCTCCAAATGCAAGGGTATCTACATTCATAAAAGAAACTTTACTAAAACTCAAAGCACATATTGCACCGCACACAATAATTTTGGGGAACTTCAACCCACCACTCTCATCAGTGGACAGATTGGGGAAACACAAACTAAACAGAGACACAGTGAAACCAACAGAAGTTATGGACCAATTGGATTTAACAGATATCTATAGAACTTTTCATCCTAAACCAAAAGAATATACCTTCTTCTCAGTACCTCATGGTACCCTCTCCAAAACTGACCATATAATCAGTCACAAATCAGACCTCAACAGATATAAAAAGATTGAAATAATCCCATGCTTCCAATCAGATCACTGTGGATTAAGACTGATCTTCAATAGCAACAAAAACAACAGAAAGCCCATATACACACAAAAGCTGAACAATGCTCTCTCTACTCAATGATAACTTGTTCAAGGAAGGTATAAAGAGAGAAATTAAAGACTTTTTAGAATTTAATGAAAATGAAGGCACAACATACCAAAACTAATGGGGCACAGTGAAAGTAGTGCTAATAAGAAAACTCATAGCTTTGAGTACTACCAAAAAGAAACTGTGGAGAAAACATACACTAGAAGTTTAACAGAACATCTGAAAGCTCTAGAACAAAAAAGAAGCAAATTTACACCTAAGAGGAGTGGACAGCAGGAAATCATCAAACTCAGGTCTGAAATCAACCAAGTATCAACTAAAAGAACTATATAAAGAATCACCAAATCCAGCAGCTGGTTCTTTGAGAAAATCAGCAAGATAGATAAACTCCTAGCCAGACTAACTAGAAGGCACAGACACAGTATCCTAATTAATAAAATCAGAAATGAATAGGGAGACATAACAGAAACTGAGCCTACTACAAAAGCCTATACTCAACAAAACTAGAAAACCTAGATGAAATAGATAATTTTCTAGACAGGTACCAGGTACCAAAGCTAAATCAAGATCAGATAAATGATTTAAACAGTCCCATATCCCCTAGTGAAATAGAAACTGTCATTAATAGTCTCCTAACCAAAAAAATCCCAGGACCAGATGGTTTAGTGAAGAGTTTTTTATCAAACCTTCAAAGATGAACTAATACTAATACTTCTTAAACTATTCCACAAAATAGAAACAGAAGGCACTCTACCCAATTTTTTTCTATGAGGCCACAATTACTCTGATACCTAAACCACACAAAGACTAACAAAGAAAGAAAACTTCAGACCAATTTCCCTTATGAATATTGATGTGGAAATACTCAATAAAATTCTTGCAATCCAAATCCAAGAACACATCAAAATGATCATCCATCATGATCAAGTAGGCTTCATCCCAGGGATGCAGAGATGGTTCAATATGGAAATCCATCAACGTCTATAAACAAATTCAAACTCTATAAACAAATCCAAAGGAAAAAACACATATTATCATCTCATTGGATGCTGAGAAAGCATTTGACAAAATCCAACACCCCTTCATGATAAAAGTCTTGGAAAGGTCAGGAATTCAAGGCCCATACCTAAATATAGTAAAAGCAATATACAGCAAATGAGTGGCCAACATCAAAGTAAATGGAGAGAAACTTGAAGCAATCCCACTAAAATCAGGGACTAGACAAGGCTGCCCACTCTCTCTCTACTTATTCAATATTGCACTTGAAGTCCTAGCTATTTCACAAACTAAATCTCACTTGTGTTGCAATTTTGATACAACCACCTCATTGTAAGAGACCTATGTTTTTCTGTTTCTTTTGGGATTTTATGTATATGTGTACTTATATGAGTATATGTATGCAGGGTCAGTTGTTAATTGCAGTTGTCACTCCCCATGAGGCATCTAAGGCTAAGCTGGATGGTCTTTGAGAGTCAAGGATCTGCCTGTCTCTTTCCCCTTTGCCCTGAGATAGTAACCATATCAGGTTTAGAAGATTCAAATTTCAAAGATAAATGTTAGTCTGTGCTCAGGTGAATGAATATTAAACTTGACACAAGAGACTGGAACATTTAATCTATTAGAATTCAGAAAAAATTTATAGAAACATTTTATATATTTTATGTTTATACCATCTCTATTTTCTTCCAGATACTCATTAGTTCCCTTACCATCCAATTTTACTTGTTTTAATTTTTAATTTATTCTTCTTTCCCACAGTACATATGGACTCCAGTTTCCCCTTCCTTATAAACAAAGAAACTACATAATCATCTCATTAGATGCTGAAAAAGCCTTTAATAAAACCAATACCCCTTTATGATAAGATAAATGTCTTAGAGAGATTAGGGATCCAGGGACAGACCAAAATGTAACAAAGGCAATTAATAACAATCCTATTGCCTATATCAAATTAAATGAAATTTTCTTAACCAAGGATATTCATACAAGTTTTCATTCTTAGCATATTTCAAATTTGGGGATTAGAAATTAAAACCAGTCTTAAATTGATTCTTATTTAATACCTAATTTATAGCCAGAAGTGTTTTAGCTGT
>NC_045030.1:84338255-84338868 GCF_008632895.1 Mastomys coucha | reverse complement strand
TCCTGAATGCTGTCTAATTTTTGGTGCCTCCCACATGGGTAAGATTAATTATGGCTAGCCTACTTTCTTCTGACTCCATATTCCAGAATAACCATTCCCTATGGTTACCACTGGGCAGTAACAGTTAGGATTAAAAGATGAAACAGTAAGTCACTGCCTTTTAGGATCGTCATACAGTTTGTAGTGTTAATCCAAAAGTTGTTAGGAGAAAGACCACTGACTCAAACCATCATAGTCAAATTAATTAAAGGAAACATTTTTATTTGGGTACTTGCCTCCTCCTAAGACAGGGTTTAAGAGATCAGCATTGGACATGAGGAAGATAAGGACTTTTATAGTTCAGGGGTAAGGTGTTTCCAAATAAGGGATTTGGCTGGTAAATAATTAGAGTTCCACAAGCAAAGGCTAAATGTGTAATAAATTGGTCATAACAGCCTTCTTAAACCAAGACATGATTTTAACATGGTCATAATGTAGTCATAACAAGGTGTTCAAAATAGCAGGTGGTAATAGTAACATTCTGAAATAAGATCATGTTTTTCTTGAATAGGCAGTACAGAGAACCATTTATAACTAGGGTTACAACTGGGGCATAGTCTAATTCTTGATGAAC
>NC_045030.1:84333147-84337707 GCF_008632895.1 Mastomys coucha | reverse complement strand
TTGTAAAATTCTTGGCTTAATTGTTATTCATACTATATGTATCCACAAAGTGAGAAAAACATATTTTTCTAGACATATCTAACATTGCTTGACTAGCCATAACAGAGAGTGATGCAGGAATCTTTCTGTGTACATTCTTTTATTCTCCAAGCTTACATGACTTTATTCAGGCATGGCATATGAATGAATAAGCATCATTTCAAAATGTGTTTTTAAAAGAAAATACCTTATAGTTATAAAAATCTTACCTAACTTTTAAAAAATATTTTTATTTGTTTTTATTAGGTATTTTCTTTATTTACATTTCAAATGCTATCACTTGCCAGTTGGCACATGCTGGTAGGATTTGCTGAAGTAGTCAGAGGCAGGAGGATCATGAGTCTAAAGTCAGCCTGGGTTACCTAACCTCTTAAATTATACACCTTGTCCATTACTTTTTTCAGTTACCATGCCTAACTTTTTCTTAATTAGCAAGTGCTAAGAATGAAGTCCTACTCTAATTAGTAGATTGTTTCAGTTATAGTCATTTAGTATTTATTTATTATTAGTTCTGTTATTCTTTTCTGATGTTCAACACTTATCACTGTGGATTTTCTGTCTTTAACATTAATCTGTATGCTTGTGAGAACTGTGTTTGTATTTTTTTCATTTTACATCCAGTATATTGCACACTATTCAAACTATAAGAGATAATCAATAAGTATTGGCTGAATGAGCAAATTTTATCATTCAAATATATCTGATAAATAAATATTTGCCATAGTTTTACAAATTCTTTATCCAGTATATTAAGCAGAGATGGGAATATAATAATGAATAGATATAGAGTTGTATTTATAAGAAATTTACTCCTGCATTTTCTAAAATCAATATAGAAAAAATTATCATATTTTTATAGGCATATGACATTACTGTTTTAATTTTTAGTAAAATTATGAATGAATTTTATCTCCTTAAACAAGAATTTGTTACATAATTTAAACTTAACTTGGTTTTTAATATTTTTATTACATTTCTGAATATTAAATAAATATTATTTGGATCATATTCACCTTTCAACTATGCCCAGATCTCTCCTCACTTTTCTAACCACCAAACTCATTATTTTTCTCTCATCAAGCCCAGTTTATTTTGCCTAAGTATTCTTGGGTGCAGAGCCTGGCCTAGATAGTGGTAAATCTACCAAAGGTCGCATGCTTGAAGAAAACTGAGTCTCTGACCACTAGAAGCAAACAAGTGCTAAAAATGCCTCAGCTAAATGTGGAAATATGCAACTGTCTCCCGTCTTTCATAGTTGGACTACCAGGAACACAGCCTAAACTCTTTCCTGGTATCACAGTATATATTACTCAAAGATCTCTAGAGCAGTGGTTCTCAACCTGTGTGTCATGAACCTTTTGGAGACTGCATATCAAATATCTACTTTGAGATTCATAACAGTAGCAAAATTTTGGTTATGAAGTAGCAACAAAATAATTTTGTCATCAGGTATCACCACAACATGAGGGAGTCTATTGAAGAGTCATACCATTAGGATGGTTGAGAACCATTGCTCTATAGAAGCAGAACTGATAGGATGGATGGGTGAATGAATGAATCAATGACTATGTGTATACATATGTACATACATACATGAATGCATGTATGATTTCTTAGATTGGCTAACAGACTCTGATTTGGCTAGTCCAACAATAGCTGTCTCTTGATGGAAACATCAAGAACCTGGTAATAGTGTAGTGCATGAAGATGTGTGCTTTAGCTGTCTTTTGGTCTGTACTGGAATGCCAAAGAGGTAGGTCCTGTACCAATGAAGAAATGTGCAAGTAACACAATAGAGGAACTAGCTAGAAAGATAGAGGGAAAGCAGGGAAAAGCAAAGCTTATCTCCTCTAAGTCTTATATGTGGGTTGCCACCAGAAGATGTGGGCTCTTATTTAAAGTGGCTCTTCTGACCCAAAATTATCCAGATTTATGTGAGTCTTCTCACCTCAAGTAATTCCAAGTAATAACTAGGGATCAAAGTTATTATTAGAAGCAAAATACACTAAATAACAAGCAAGCATAAAAATACCAATATTTAGTAAAATAAATTTAAAACAAAACCTAGTCAGAAAAGAGAGGGAAGGATATTACATATTAATTAAAGGAGAAAGCCACCAAGAGGACATTACAATTTGAAACACTCATATACTAAATACAGGTGCACAAAATTTATAAAGGACACTATTATAGCTAAAACCACAGATTGAACCAACAGTGACATGGGGTTACTTCAATTTCACACTATCATTAATAGACAAGTCACTTTGACAAAAACTAAATGGAAAATCATTTGTGTTGAATGGCACAATAAATAAAATTGGTCTTATAAACATTTCCAGAGTGTTTTACACAAATACTAAAGAATATATTTCCTTCTCAACATTCCATAGAGTTTTCCCCCAAATTGACCACATATTAGTACACAAAGCCAGTCTCAACAGATTTAGTATAACTGAAATGACATCCTGGATTCTAACTGGCTACAAAGGAATGTAGGTAGATATCAATGACAATACAAAAACAATGAGTATATAACCTATATACTACTACTGCATAAATAAAGAATATACTAATGGAAGAAAATTAGGTAAATGAAGTAATAAAGGAAATTAGAATATTCAATATTCATCCATTTTAATAAAAAGGAAACAAATTTACCATAATCAATGGAATGCAATGAAGGCAGATATAAAGGGGAACTAAGTACCCTAATAAAAAAGCTAATATTACTATGGAAGGCTATGGAAAGACAAAATTAAAAAGAAACAAACAAAAATAGTAAATAAGAAAGCATAATTTATTTCATGGTTGAAATTAATGAAATCGAAATTAAAAAATAAAAAAAAAATCAATGAAAAAAATAAATGGCTCCTTAGAAAAATTAGCAGGACTGACAAAACTTAAGTCACATTAACCAAGCGAGAGAGAGAGAGAGAGAGAGAGAGAGAGAGAGAGAGAGAGAGAGAGAGAGAGAGAGAGAGAGAGAGAGAGAGAGAAAGAGAGAGAGTCCAAATTAGTAAAATAACAAAATAGAAAATATTACAACAGATACTGAAGAGTTTAAGTCTATAATCCACAAACCTTGAAAATATTTAAAAAATTAAAAAATAGTTTTAGATATATGTGACTAATTCAGATTAAACTTGTAATAGATACTTAGAGCACATTTTAAAAGCCAATTTTTCTTTGACATTCTACAAAACATTGAATTTATATTTCTTTTAATCAACATCTTTATAGTGGCAACACCTATTTTTTTCTCAAAATGTTTGGCTTCATACCCAATTAGTACTTAATAAATAGTCAAATGTCTCTTACAACTAGTGCATGCTGCAAACCAGGCAGTGGCAAGCTTTGGTGTATTACAGTTTATAGTTGAAATCTTTGTCAAATGCCCAAAACTGTGATTACCCATGTAGTTGACTGAAAAAAGAATCAACCCTTTTAGGTGTGAGGCATTTTGTACCCCTGAAAGAATTGGCATTATTTTAAAATGAGTATTTGAAAATTATTCTTGCTCAGTTAAAGAGTGTTGGAGGTATTTCTTCATGAAGGGGAAATATAGTGGGAAATGAGTAAACAGAGATTCTTAGTTAATTTGCATTGAACATTGTCTTGCACTATTCAAGTCAAAATACTTTGAAGAGGTTCTATACTATTTCTTTTATTTGCAGATTTGATTTGATTTTTTTATTGGATTCCTTTTTTTGTGTTCATACTTTCTGTAACATATTGTAATATGGCCTTTGTATGGGGTTATTATGTGAATTACTTTTCTCAATTCTCTGAAAATTATCTCACAGAAACAATTCAAGGGAAGAAAGATTTATTTTGCTCATTGTTTTAGCTATTATGACATTGCCTGGGGTTGAGGAAGGGATATAAGAAAACAACTTTCAATAATTATAAAATTTCAGTTGTATCCAATGACATTACAGATTTCTATTTGTATGGCACTATTAAGATATAGCTAACAATGAAGTACTAGGTACTTTAAGCATGTTAAGAAAATACTGTTTTTACCAACACATACACATACACACACACACACACAAGTGAACAGGTAAATATATAAGAATAGATAAGAAAAGATAAACCAGAATAACAATGGTAAATAATACATGTATTATCTTGTATTTAGAAACTAAAAAAAACTGAGACTTGAAAACTTAAAACAAGCTATTTGAGAAAAGGAAGGGAACTAGAAAGAGATGGAAAGTATATCAGTGTAAATTGGGGTGAACACAATCAAAGAATACAATATATGTATGTGAAAATGGACTTGTGAAACTCATTATTTTGTTCAAGAAGCATTATTTTGTTCAACATGTTCATAAAGAATAGCAGTAAATTTTTGCAAATGATGTGTATATTTGGCACCTTGATTGTCATAATTTTATTATAGGTTTATATACACACCTCCAAACTCAACAAATAATATGCATTACACAGGGGAAAGTTTATATATATATAATCAAAAAGTTAAAAAATAGAGGAGTGGAGTAAGGACGGTGAAGA
>NC_045030.1:84328039-84333137 GCF_008632895.1 Mastomys coucha | reverse complement strand
GGTGAAGAAGGAAGCATGGTTGGAGGGAAGAGAGAGTGGAACAGGGAGGGAAGAATACTCACTTTCTTACTGAAGTGCATAGGAATAAGTTGCCCTGATATCTCGATCCTAATCAGTTTCCTACTTATAAAAAGGATATTCTGGAACTATGTTCTTTAGGGTTTTCAAAATTCTAGGGAAACTAAGTACATGTTCTGCATGCCCCTAGAAGCAGTGTCACATGTGTGTTAGAAGATGACAAAGAGAAGAGAGCCTGTCTCTACGTTCAATGTACCAACCTAAAAACATCTGAATGTTTAGTAGCTTAATACTTCCTGAAAAAGTGAGCCTGTTACAGCTACCAGCATGATTCCAGAGAGCTTACCTGAGACAGTGACTGGTGTCAACAGGACAGAGACTAGAAGAACCCTGCTTGGGATTTAGGACACTGGACAGGGGTAAGATTGAGACAGATTACCTTCAAATGGGACTACTGAGGCAGGTTGGGTGAGGAGCAAGACGTAGATGACTATCAGACCTGCACTATGGGGTCTAGACAGGGAAATAGCCTTACATGACCACCGGTCAGGTGCCTCACAGGCCTGCAGGTAGGAGCAGATCATACCAGAGATGACCCCTTCCCTTGCCTGGCATAATGCAAGAGCAGGACATAGAACAACTAAAATGACCCCACTCCACCCCAGATATGCAGAGACCTCAGGCACCTCTAAGAAGAGCAGTAACATGGTAGAGAAATGGAAGAGAAAGAGATACAGAAGGATGTGGGCACAATGTAGAGAGAAAGAACTGGAGATTCAAGGGTAGTGAGGAACAGTTTGACATCTGTAGTCAGTGATGCCAACTGGGACCATGAGAGTATCCTGGGTTGTGCTGCTACCAAGGAACATGTATAAGTCCATGGCCCTTAAGCAGCAGGGATCACTTACCACCAAATGTCCAGTGGATGTCCCTGGTCTGGACTACCACCCAGGGAAATGTTGATGTACAAGTACTGTGCAACACTTATCCCATACCTCATTTGGACATCTTTGGGGGAGCTAGCCCTTGGGGCAGGAGCGCAGGAGAGCTGAACCTGCCCTAAGCCAGCTGCTGTACTGTGGAGAATAGCCCCATATATTGAAGAGGTATCAGGTAAGCCAGCCCCTGAGGATTCTAGCCTGAGAAAGCTGGAATTTCCATTCATTTTCCCGTCTCCTCTGTGGTGACATGGACTAGTAAGAGATACACTCCTTCCCCCTTGCTCCTCATCACTGGTAACAGTCAGTAGATCTGGACCTAGGGTCATGAGAAGGAGAGCTGTCCCTGTCCCTCACCAGCTTCAGTACTCAAGAGATCAGGCCCTGCACCTTGCCTGTTCAGCACAGTGGGGATGACCATGATGGCAGAGGCATGAGCAAGTATAGGAAAGTTGGCCCTGCAACTTATTTGCAGTACAGTGACTTGGGTGAGGGTGAGATGATCCTTCCACATATACTTTGATAGCTATGGCAGGCAGAAGAGCAGGCCCCAAGGTCATCAGAGCAGGAGAGCTGTCCCTGCCTCTTACAAGCTTCAGCACTCAGTTAAGTAGGTCTTGCACCTAGACTGGGAAACACATTAGAACTGGCCCTGGAGGTGTGGGTTGTGGTTGTGCTTGCTACAACGAAGAGAGTATGGGAAACCTGGCCTTGTCTCCTATCTGCTGGGTGATGGAGAGAATGAGGGAGGAACACTCCCCCCCCCAATCTTCTCCCTCACCATCTATGCCATCTATGGCAGATAGGAGAGCTTGACTTGTGGTCATGAAAGTGGGAGAACTGCCCATGTCCCTTACCAACTGCAACTGTCAGGAGAGAGCTCTGAACCTCACATGGGTAGCAGGGTAGAGCTGGCACTGTTGTGTGTGTGTGTATGTGGGGGGGGGAGGTGTTGCTGGTGAGACAGGATCAAGAGCATGAGGGCAGGAGAGCCGCCTATATCCAGCTCATAGATCCAGATCCAGGGCTTAGAATTGGTCCACTCCAACATCTACCCAATTGATGAACTATTGGAGTGCATGAATGGTGCGGTCCTACAGATCCAAAACTACAAGATTTCCATGACACAGGGCAACAATAGGATAGCCAAGTAGATTCCCTGTGAGGGTCCAGTATTGATAGAGTAGCAGAAGCCAAAGGTTTTGTACCAGACCAATTCAAGCAAAGGGTGTGGATAAAAGGGTATATTGAGTGACATACTGTGACATACTACAGCTTTCACAGTGAGATTTTATTTTCATTGTTAAGGGGAAAGTTGCAAGGATGGAGAGGAGGTATGAAGTGGGGAGATGAGAGGGATGTATGATGTAAAATTAGGGAAGAACCAATAAAGTGTTAAAAATAAGTTTTCTGTTTATTTTTGTATAATTTTGGTACTTTATATCCTTAAATATTTGTTTCCTTAGATATAGTAGTGTTGACTATATATATTTTTTTATTTTAGATATTTTCTTTATTTACATGTGAATTTCTCCATTCCCAGTTTCCCCTCCAAAAAACAAAGAAACAAACAAAAACAACAAAAACAAACCCCTGTTGCCTCCCCCTTCCCCATGCCTGCCACCCCGCCCTATCCCACTTTCTGGCCCTGGCATTCCCCTACACTGGGGCTCAGAACCTTCACAGGGCCGAGGTCCTCTCCTCCTATTGATGATCGAATTTGCAATCCTCTACTATACACATGCTGCCTGAACAATCAGACCCCTCCATGTGCAGTCCTTGGTTGGTGTTGAGACCCTGGGAGCTCCGAGGGTACTAGTTAGTTCATATTGTTATTCCTCCTAAGGGGCTGCAAACCCCTCAGCTCCATTGGTCCTTTCTCTAATTCCTTTACTGGTTGACTATATTTTTATTCATTTGTCTAAGATCTTGGCTGATATATCCTTTATTTATTAAAATTGTTCTTTCAAGTTATTATTGATGAGTGGTGGCTTATTTTAGCCTTTTCATGAGACTAAATTTTAATTGTCTTTATCTTAGTCAGTTTAAAAGATTTAAAAATCTTCCACTTGCATACTTTGAATGAAATTTGCTATTCTTTGCCCCATGTGTTAGAGTTGTAACTCATGTAACACATGGACCTTTAAAGGTATTACTTTTCTATAAGCATCGATTGATTTACATGTCCAAAATATAATATATATTGTATTACACTTTTGTTCAGTATATTTTTGTGGTACATTTTGACTCTTTTAACCTATCAATTATTTTAAAATTTCTGCATATTTTTGAGTTTTATAGTAATATATATTAATTTTGAAATTAGTTGTGCCATGTTCATAAAACATGCTACATGTGACATTTTCTTTTTAAATAAGTTATTAAAATTTCTTGTATGAGTCTGTATGCTGGTCTATTATGTAAGAGATGTACATGCAATAAATAAATATTCTGATGTTACAATGTTTGAGCTCTCTCTATATTAGCTAAGTTAACTGGCAAATAGGTTTTGTTTGAATGTATGTGTATTCTAAATTTTCACTTAGTCATATCAACTGCTGAGAGTGGTCTACCGAAAGATTAAACCATGATTTTGAAGTTACATGCTTATTTAAGTACAACAATTTATTTCATGTGTTTGAAAATTGCATTATTAGACCCACGTGTATTTTTATAATTTCCTATACTTAATACCTCTATAATAATGATTTTTTTTTACTTATTGTATTTTTGTTGTTTTCATAGTAATTTATCTTTTATATGTATAGCTATATTAATTAAACCTCCTTATACTTATTGCTTTATGTCCTATATTTTATGTCTCAATAATTGGTGACTGTGTGTGTGTGCCTGTGTGTGTGTGTGACTTTTTTTTCCTCCTTTTTTTTAAGATGTTTTCTTTATTTACATGTCATACAATATCTCCTTTCCTAGGTTCCCATCCAAATAAAACAAAACAAAACAAAACAAAACAAAAACAAAAACAAAAACAAACCCCTGTTCTCTCCCCGCTCCACCTGCTCACCACCCACTCTTTCCTGCTTCCTGGCCCTGGCATTTCCCTACATTGGGGCATAGAGCCTTCACAGGGTCAAAGGCCTCTCCTCCCATTGATGACCAACTAGGCCATCCTCTGCTATACATATGCTGCTAGAGCCATTAGTCCCACGATGTGTACTCTTTGGTTGGTGGTTTAGTCCTTGGGAGCTCTGAGGGTACTAGTTAGTACATATTGTTGTTCATCCTAAGGGGCTGCAAACCCTTCAGCTCCTTGGGTCCTTTCTCTAACTCCTTCATTGGGGACCCTGTACTCAGTTCAATGGATGGCTGTGAGCTTATACTTCTGTAGTAGTTGTGTACTGTCAGAGCCTCTCGGGAGACAGCTATATCAGGCTCTTGTCATCCAGCACTTGC
Organism: Mastomys coucha; assembly: GCF_008632895.1. NCBI lineage: Eukaryota > Metazoa > Chordata > Mammalia > Rodentia > Muridae > Mastomys > Mastomys coucha. The sequence continues at coordinate 84,328,767 of NC_045030.1, read as the reverse complement.
TGGCATCCACAATAGTGTGTGAATTTGATGATTGAATATGGAAAGGATTCCCAGGTGGAACAGTCTCTGAATTGTCCTTCCTTCAGTCTCTGCTCAATAGTTTGTCTCTATAACTCCTTCCATTGGGTATTTTGTTTCCCTTTTTATGAAGGAATGAAGTATCCACATTTTGGTCTTTCTAATTCTTGAGTTTCTTGTGGCATCTGGGTTGTTCTTCCTGTATTCCGAACATCTGGACTAATATCCACTTATCAGAGAATGCATACCGTGTGTGTTCTTTTGTGATTGGGTTAACTCACTCAGGATGATATTCCCCAGATCCATCCATTTCCCTAAAAATTTCATAAATTCATTGTTTTTAATAACTGAGTAGTACTCCACTGTGTAGATGTACAACATTTTCGATATCCATTCCTCTGTTGAGGGACATCTGGGTTGTTTCCAGTTTCTGACTATTTTAAATAAGGCTGCTATGAACATAGTGAAGCATGTGCCCTTATTATATGTTGGAGCATCTTCTGGGTATATGCCCAGGACTGGTAGAGCTGGGTCCTCAAGTAGTACTATGTCCAGTTTCCAGAGGAACTGTCAAACTGATTTCCAGATTGGTTGTACCAGCTTTTAATCCCAACATCAATGAAGGAGTGTTCCTCTTTCTGAACAACCTCTCCAGCATCTGCTGTCACCTGAGATTTTTATCCTAGCCATTCTGACTGGTGTGAGGTGGA
>NC_045030.1:84325420-84326681 GCF_008632895.1 Mastomys coucha | reverse complement strand
GTTTGATGTTGGCTACTGGTTTGCTGTATATTGCTTTTACTATGTTTAAGTATGGGTCTTGAATTCCTTAACTTTCCAAGACTTTTATCATGAAGGGATGTTGTTTATTGTCCAATATTTTCTCAGCATCTAATGAGATGGTCATATGGTATTTTGTTGGGGTTTGTTTATATAGTGAATTGCACTGATGGATTTCCATATATTGAACCATCTCTTCATCCCTGGGATGAAGCCCACTTGATCATGGTGGATGATTGTTTTGATGTGTTCTTTGATTCGGTTTGCAAGAATTTTATTGAGTATTTTTGCATTGATATTCATAAGGGAAATTGGTCTGAAGTTTTCTTTCTTTGTTAGATCTTTGTGTAGTTTAGGTATCAGAGTAATTGTGGCTTCATAGAATGAACTAGGTAAAGTACCTTCTGTTTCTATTTTGTGGAATAGTTTGAGACTTACTTAGTCTCACTGTGTCTTTGTTTACTTTCTGTTTCCATGATCTGCCCACTAAAAAGATTGAGGTATTGAAATCTCCTACTATTATTGTGTGTGGTGCAGTGTGTGCTTTAGTATAGTTTCTTTTATGAAGGTCTGATAAAACTCTGCACTAAACACATTTGGTCCTAGGCTCTTTTTGGTTAGGAGACTAATAATGAATGTTTCTATTTCTTTAGCAGATATGGGACTGTTTAAATTGTTTGTCTGATCTTGATTTAACTGAGGTACCTGGTATTTGTCTAGAAAATAGTCCATTTCATCCAGGTTTTCCCATTTTGTTGAGTATAGGCTTTTGTAGGAGGATTTTATGATTTTTTGAATTTCCTCAGTTTCTGTTCTTATGTCTCCCATTTCATTTCTGATCTTGTTAATTATGATATTTTCTCTGTGCCCTCTAGTTAGTCTGGCTAAGGGTTTATCTATATTGTAGATTTTCTCAAAGAACCAACTCCTAGTTTAGTTGATTCTTTGTATAGTTATTTTTGTTTCCATTTGGTTGATTTCAGCCCTGAGTTTGATTATTTCCCGACTTTGACTCTTCTTGAGTGAATTTGCTTCTTTTTGTTCTAGATCTTTCAGATGTGCTGTCAACTTGCTGGTGTATGCTCTCTCCACTTTCTTTTTGGAAGCACTTAAAGCTATTTGTTTTCCTCTTAGGACTGCTTTTATTGTGTCCCATAAGGTTTGGCATGTTGTAGCATCATTTTCATTAAACTCTAAAAAGTCTTTAATTTCTTTCTTTATTTCTTCCTTGACCAAGTTATCA
>NC_045030.1:84312738-84325283 GCF_008632895.1 Mastomys coucha | reverse complement strand
TTGTTTTAGGATAAAAAGTTCTATAGATATCTGTTAAATCAATCTGCTTCATAACTTGTTAGTCTCACTTTGCCTTTGTTTACTTTCTGTTTCAATGATCTGCCCACTAAAAAGCGTGAGGTGTTGAAATCTCCCACTACTATTGTGTGCTGTGTAATGTGTGCTTTGAGCTTTAGTAAAGTTTCTTTTATGAATGTAGATGCCCTTGCATTTGAAGCATAGAGGTTCAGAATTGAGAGTTCATCTTGGTAGATCTTACCTTTGATAAATATGAAGTGTCCCTCCTTATCTTTTTTTTGATCACTTTAGGGTGAAAGTTGGTATTATTAGATATTAGAATGACTACTCCAGCTTTTTCTTGGGGCCATATACCTGGCTTAGATAATTGTTTTCCAGCCTTTTATTCTGAAGTAGTGTCTTTCTTTGTCACTGAAGTGGGTTTCCTTTATTCAACAAAATGTTGGGTCCTGTTTCCATACCCAGTCTGATAGTCTATGTCTTTTTATTTAGGAATTGATTCTATTGATATTAATTGATATTAAGAAGAGGGAATTGTTGCTTCCTGTTATTTTTATTGTTAGAGTTAGAATTCTGTTCATTTGGCTATCTTCTTTTAGTTTTGTTGGAAGATTACTTTTTTGCTTTTTCTAGGAGGTAGTTTTCCTCCCTGTATTGAAGTTTTCTATTTACTACCCTTTGAAGGGCTGGATTTGTGGAAATATATGGTGTAATTTGGTTTTCTCATGGAATATATTGGTTTCTCCATCTATGGTAATTTAGAGTTTTGCTGGGTATAGTAGCCTGGGCTGGCTTGTGTGTTCTCTTAGGGTCTGTATGACATCAACCCAGGATCTTCTGTCTTTCATACATAATCTCTGGTAGAATTCTGGTGTAATTCTGATAGGCCTGCCTTTATATGTTACTTGACCTTTTTTCCCTCACTGCTTTTAATATTCTTTCTTTGTTTTGTGCATTTGGTGTTTTGACTATTATGTGGAGGGAGGAATTTCTTTTCTGGTCCAAACTATTTGGACTTCTACAGGCTTCCAGTATATTCATGGGCATCTCTTTCTTTAGGTTTGGGAAATTTTTATAATTTTGTTGAACACATTTACTGATCCTTTATGTTGGAGGTCTTCACTCTCGTCTATGCATATTATCCTTAGGTTTGGTCTTCTTATTGTGTCCTGGATTTCCTGGATGTTTTGGTTTAAGAACTTTTTGCATTTTGTGTTTTCTTTGACTGTTGTGTCAATGTTTTCTATGATATCTCTGTACCTGAGATTCTCTCTTTTATATCTTTTATTCTGTTGGTGATGTTTGCTTCTATGGTTCCTGACTTCTTTCCAAGATTTCTATCTCCAGAGTTGTCTCTCTTTGTGATTTCTTAACTGTTTCTTTTCCATTTTTAGGTCCCGGGTGGTTTTGTTCAATTCCTTCTCCTCTTTGGTTGTGCTTTCATGTAATTCTTTAAAGGATTTTTGTCTTTCCTCTTTAAGGGATTCTACTTGTTTACTTGTGTTCTCCTGTAACTCTTTAAGGGATTTTTATGTTTCCTTTTTAAGGGCTTGAACCTGTTTACCTGTGTTATCCTATATTTCTTTAAGGGAGTTATTTATGTCTTTTTTAAATTCCTGCATCACCATTATGAGATATGATTTTAGATCCGAATCTTGCTTTTCTGGTGTTTTGGGATATCCAGGACTTGCTGTGGTGGGAGTACTAGGTTGATGAAGCCAAGTAGTCTTGGTTTCTGTTGGTAAGATTCTTGCATTTGCCTTTTGCCATTTGTTGATCTCTGGTGTTAGATATTCTTGCTATCTTTGGCTGGAGCTTGTTCCTCCTGTGGGTCTGTAAGCCTGTGTCAGCACTTCTGGGAGATCAGCTCTCCTCTGGTAAAACCTGTTTGCAGTGGACTGTGGTTCAGTCATCCCTCCTGAGTCCTGGGTTCAGAGCAACTTTTGGGAAAGGTGCAGAGAGGGCTGTGGATCTGCTTTCCCTCCTAGGTGTAGACTGAGTCCCTGGGCTGGAGCACTCCCTGGAGGCAAGCTCTCTGCTTTCAGGGGTCGGGTGGGGGGGAGGGGCAGAGAGGGCTGTGGATCTGCAGTCCCTCCTAGATGTAGATGGAGATAGAAAGGATCCCATGCAGGCTGCCCTTGTGTGTGACAGTTTTTAAAGTATATTTATTCGTCAGTAGAAAAATATAAGAGGGATATCTGTCCATGTCAACCAGAGACCACAGGCCTCTCGAAGCTCCACTGTTGTGGGTCTACACTCATCACCAGTTCCTGATTAATGAAGATGAATGAAGTTAGTGCTGCACTTGTGATTGACAGTGCTTTGGCATGTGCAAAACTAACTGTACAGGCTGTCGTAGTCCCTGGGCAGTTCTTCCTTCCATTATGGGTGTCGCAAGTTACTGAATTATGACGGAGGGAATATAATAGAAGGACCCTTACTTATGATAAGAGAAGCATCTTGACCCTGAAGTACCCCATTAAACACGTCTTTGTTAACAATTGGGATGCCATGAAGAAAATCTGTTACAGTACTCTCTACAATGAGATGCATTTTGTCACTGTTGACTCAGCAAGTCACTGATGAACTCCAAGGTAAATTGTAAAAAGATGGCCTAAATCATGTCTGAGACCTTCAACACCCAATACTTATATGTAGTAGTTGTCCAGGCCATGTTGTTTTTGTATACCTCTAGTCATAATACCTACATTGTGAGGGACTATAGTCAACCACATTGTGACAATCTCCAAGGGCTATAATCCCTCTGCTAGGTGCCTGGAACTTGATGCTTTCATCACCTTAGCTGAGTGTGGAATCTTGGGTGAATAGAAACTGTGCTATATTGTTCTGTATTTTAACATGTGTGTGTCCACTGCTATAGCCCCATTCTTGGAGAAGAGCTAGGAGCTGCTGAATGGCCAGGTCCTCATTATTGGCAACAGTTGGTTCTGCTGCCTTAAAGCTCTAATCCAGCCTTCCTTGTGTGGAATCCTGCGTATGCTAGAAATCACATTCAATTTCATTAAGGAGTGTGATATTAACATTCATACACATTCCTATGCCATCACATTGCTTTCTGGTTATACTACCAGGTATGCAGGCATCAGTGACAGGATGCAGATCACTGATCTAGTTCATATAAAGATGAAGATCAAGATCATTGCTCCTTTTGAGCACGAGTATGCTATTGGACCTGTGTTTCTATCTTAGGCTCACTGTCCAAGACCTTATAACATAACTTTCCTTACAATATCTGTCTACCAGCAACAAATAACTTATTTAGCAAATACATACTTAATTTTGTTACCTTTAATATAATTTTCTGTGATGAAGTATATTTTATGAAATAATTTCTATATAAGCTTCTTGAATGGAAGTTTTATTTGTTTACCATAGTACTTTGGTAGTAGTGTTCTTTTTTTCTGACAACACTAGTGTTCAATGAAAATTAGTTTTCAACTCAATGGAACTCTACTAAGACTATTGTGTTTATTAGATTTTAAAATTATTATTAACACCTCATATATTTTATTGTTCTTTCTTCTCCTAGTAACTCCTCCCAAATTGTCCTAACCTCCCTACCCACCAACTTCATATTCTCTCTCAAATAAAAACAAAACAAAACAACCAGCAAACAAAAAACCTAAAAAACAAAAACCCATAAAGACAATGAACAAAAATCGTAAGCAACAAAACCATAAACACACATGCACACACACAACACACAAATTATGGATTATATTTAGTGTTGTTAAAGTACTCCTGAACATGACTGCTGCTCTGGAGTGTGATTAAAAACATTTTTTTTGTTCAAGTTACCACTCTCTCCACCAATGGAGGAGTGTTTAATTTACTCCAAATCTTCACCAGTATGTACCATCTTTTGAGTTTTTGATTGTAGCCATTCTGACTGCTATAAGATGGAATCTCAGAATTGTTTTGATTTGCATTTCCTTGGTGGCTAAGGATGTTGAACATTTCTTTAAGTGCTTCTGGTACATTAGAGATTCTCCTGTCCAGAATTCTACATTTATATCTGTACACTTTTTTTGTTTTTTAGGTTTTTCAAGACAAGTTTTTCTCTATGTAGAGCCCTGACTGTCCTGGAATTCACTCTTGTAGACCAGGCTGGCCTTGAACTCAGAAATCCACCTGTCTCTGCCTCCCAAGTGCTGGGATTAAAGGTGTGCACCACCACTGCCTGGCCACATTTTTTTTTAAAGTATGTAAGTCACTTTGTAAATCAATTTGGAAGTTTCTCAGAAAACTGGAAATAGATCTACCCAAAGAGCCAGGTATAATACTCCTAGGCATATATTCAAAATATGCTTGACAATACCATAGGACACTTACTCAACTAAGTTCATAACAACTTTATTCCTAATAGGCAGAAACTGGAAACAACCTAGATGTCCCTTAACTGAAGAATGGATACAGAAAATGTGGTAAATTTGCACAATAGAGTTTTATTCAGCTATTGAAAACAATGGCATTATGAAATCTGGAACAAATAGATGGAACTAGAAAAGATTATCTTGGGTGAGCTAACCCAGACCCAGAAAGACAAACATGGTACATACTCAATTATAAGTGGATATTAACCATAAAGTAAAAGATAACTATGCTACAATCCACTGACCCAAAGAAGCTGAGTATTGTTCAAGGGGGAATCCATAATCCCACTGAGAAAGGGAAATAGAATAAACATTCTACTGGACAGAGGGTGTGGTCTCTAAGGATAGGTGGTAAGGACGGGAACAGGAGGGATCACGTGGTTGAAGATGGAGGGAGAGAGTACTGGAAGAAAAAAACTGGAATGGGAGACTTCTCTGGGCAGAGCTAGAAGCCTAAGGCAATGGAATCTCCCAAGAATCTATGAGGGTGACCCTAGCTAAGACTTCTAGAAATGGGAAATATGTAATTTGAACCAGCTATCTCCTATAACCTGGCAAGATTTCCAATGGAGGCATTTTGACACCAACCCAACCATAAAATTTTGACCTATAATTTGTCCTGCCTACAAAATGTTCAGGGATAAAGATGGAATAGAAATTGAGAGAATGCAGGGACAAAAATGGAGCTGAGGCTGAAGGAAAGTCCATCTAGAGACCGCTCCACCGTGCTATCCATTCCATCCACAGACACCAAACCCCAACACTATTTTTGATGCCAAGTTATGTTTACATACAGGAGCCTGGTATGTCTGTCCTCTCAGAGGCTCTGCCAGCAGTAAGACAGCTGCAAATACTCATAGCCAACCACAGGACTGAGTCTGGGGACCCCAGTGGGAGAGTTAGGGAAAGGGCTGAAGGAGCTGAAAGAGATTGCAACACCATAGGAAGAACAACAGAATCAATTAACTGGACCCCTCAGAACTCCCAGGTACTAAACCACTAACCAAAGGGTGTATATGAGCCAGTCCATGGCTCCTGCTACATATGTAGCAGAGGACTGCCTCATCTGGTCTCAGAGGGAGGGGAGGTGCTTGGTCCTGTGGAGACTTGATGCTCTGGAGAAGGGGGATGATAGAGATATAGAGATGTGAGGCAGGAGTAGGTGGGTAGGTGGAGGATCACCCTCTTAGAGTCAAAGGGAAGGAGGATGATATGAGGGGAGTTTGTGGATGGGAGACTAGGAAAGGAGATAACATTTGAAATGTAAATAAATAAAATGATTAATAAATAAAAAATAAATATTCTTATAAATCCAATGGTTAAAATACAAAGTCAATGATTGAAAGAAAGAAGTAAAGTTAGGAAGAAAGAAAGAAAGAAAGAAAGAAAGAAAGAAAGAAAGAAAGAAAGAAAGAAAGAAAGAGAGAAAGAAAGAAAGAAATAGAAGGATAGAAAGAGAGTAAGTTAGAGAAATTGAGAGAGTGGCCAAGCACTGGCCGGTCCACGTTGAGACACATACCATGGGAGGGAACCCACTCCTGACACTGTTAATGTCATGACACTCTGTTACCCTAGCAGACAAGAGTCTAGCATAACCATCATCATAGAGGTTTCACCCCAAAGCTGATGGAAACAGATGCAGAAAACCCTCAGCCAAACATTAGCTTCAGTAATCCTGTGGAAGAAATGGTGGAAGGATTGTAGGAGCCAGACAGGTAAAAGACACTAGAAGAAAACCTATAGAATCGAATAACCTGAGCCCTTGGTGGCTCACAGAGACTGAACCATCAATCTGGGAACATGCATATGTCCTCTGCAGGTGTGTTACAGTTGTGTAGCTTAATCTTGTGGAATTTCTAACAGCAGGACCAAGGGCTGTCACTGACTCTGTTGCCTATCTTTGGGACTTTTTCCACTACTGGAGATGCTGCTTCTAGTCTTACTCCAATTTAATATGCCAAGACTGCTTGATATCAATGGGGGCTTCTTTTATTCTTCAAACAAATGAAAGAGGGCTTGGGAGGAGAGATGAGAATAGATACTGTGATCTTCAGTCAGGATGTAAATTAATTAATTAAAAAATCATAGGGACTTCAAAGACTTGAATTTTTTTGTCATACAATGTAGGGAGCTGCTTGGATACGATCGTCAGCACGGCCGCTTAGAAGATCGTATCCAAGATGGCGGATGTCTGTCAGACACAGGCTGCTTTTTACGGGGCTGAAGCGGGGATGAGCAGGGCTCCAAACAGCCTTAATTCTTTCCCCCTGCCCTAGGTGAGCATGCCCTGTGCCTCCCTGTAGGCAGCCACGCAGATACGAGATCGTCAGCTGCTTGGATCTTAAGCGGCCACCGCTGACGATCGTATCTAAGATGGCGGCCGCAGCTGCAATAGACTATTCTACTGCGCATGCACCCCTCCCGAGTGGGTGTATACTGCGCATGCGTCCCTCCTTAGCAGGTGTATGCTAATGAGGGTTTGACAGGGAACCAATCCTGGAGGACTTGGTGGCTCAGGCTCGGGTATATAAGGAGCTGTCTCCAGACAGTCGGAGCCACTCCACGGAAGCAAGCAGACCTGCAGCACCTAGGAAGAAGAAGCAGAAGAAGAAGCAGAAGCAGAAGAAGCAGAAGCAGAAGCAGAAGCAGAAGCAGAAGCAGAAGAAGCAGAAGAAGAGCCATGCCATCAAGGAGAGCTGTGACACTTAAGAATCTAGGAGAGCTGTAATACCTAGGTACCTTAAAGAGCTGTAACACCTGGGTACCTAGGAGAGCTGTAACAAAAGAATATTCCTGAGTAAACCGTCGAGAGAAGTCCAGGTGTTCGGTCGTTATTGCTGCTGGTAGGCAGCAGAAGCGCCGTACAATACAAGTCTTTCACTTGCTTGGTTAGAGTTACACTAAGGTATTTTATATTATTGGTGTCTGTGAAGAATGATGTTGTTTCTCAAATTTCTTTCTCAGGTTATTTTTTAATTGAATATAGCAGGGTTACAGAGGATGATGATGATGTTATGGTGATGATGATGAAGATGATGTACTTTTTTTATCCAGCCGTTTCATTAAAAGTATTTATCAGCTGTAGGAGATCCTTGGTAGAATTTGGGGGAGGTCTTTTATGTATGTTATCATATCACCTGTAAATAATATTTTGACTTTTCCTTTCTAGTTTATAGCCCTTTGATATCCATTAGTTTTCTTATTCCTCTAACTAGAATTTCAATTACTATACTGAAAAGATATAAAGACAATGGGCAACCTTGTCTAGTTCCTGATTTTAGTGGAATTGCTTTAAGTTTCTCTCCATTTACTTTGATATTGACCTCTTGCTTTCTGTAATTTGTTTGCATTATGTTTATATATGTCCTTTGTTTCCCTAAATTTTCCAAGACCTTTATGATGAAGGAGTGTTAGATTTTCCCAAAGACTAATCAGCATCTAATGGGATGATTCTGTGTTTTTTCTTTCCGATTGTTTATATGATAGATTACATTGACACATATCTGTATGTTGAATCATACCTGCCTCTCTGATATGAAGCCGACTTGATCTTGGTGAAGGGTTTTCTAAATTTGTTCTTGCATTTGGTTTGCAAGTATTTGGTTGAGTATTTTTGGATCTATGTGAATGGATAAAGAAAGTGTGGTACATTTGTATACAGTGGAATGTTGTTCAGCTGTCAAACAATTACATCATGAAATTTTCAGATAAATGGATGGAATTAGAAAAGATCACCTTGAATGAGATAACCCAGACCCAGAAAGACAAACACAGTATCTACTCACTTATAACTGGACACTAACTGTTAAGTAAAGAATAAGCATGCTTTAATTCACAGCCCCAGACTGGCTAATTAACAAGGAAGGCTCAAGGGGGGATGCATGAATCTGCCTGACAAGGGGAAATAAAATAAATTTTGTGGGTAGACTGGGTACAGAAGGGATTAGAATGAGAGGGATTAGGTGAGAGTGGGAGGGAAGCAGGAAAAGAGTACAGAGAGAAATGACTGGAATTGGGGAACATTTTGGAGAGCAATGTTGAAACCCAGTTTAGTGGAAAATCCCTAGAATCTATGAGTGAACCTGGTGGTACAGAACTTGTGGAATTGGAAACAAAAGTGACTGTTTCAACTTGACATTCACTTCACTAAAGGAAGCTACTTCCTGGAGGGCTAGGAATCAGTGGCAGGACAACCCAGAGACCCATAATAGAGCTAAATATGACTGGCAAAGTCAATGAAATTATATTTAATGATATAGATCTGAGGCTAGCCTAGCTGTCATCAGAGATGCTTCATATAGCAACTAATGGGAACATATTTAGAGACCCGCAGCCAAACATTAGGTGTAACTCAGGGAACCCTATAAAAGAAGAGGAGGTAGGATTGTAAGAGGCAGAGGGGCCCACAGAATCAACTAAGCAAGGTTCATAGGGGCTCACAGAGACTGAAGCACAAAACATGGGCCATATACCTGTGTGAGCTAGGTCCTCTGCATATACCTTATGGTTGTATAGCTTGGTGTTCTTGTGGGATTACAAACAATGAAAGTTGGGGCTCTGTGTCTCTGAATCTTTTGCCTGTGCATGACACCATTTTCCTCTTACTAGGTTGCCTCTTCAGCCTTGATCTGGGGTTCTGTGGCCAGCTTCATTGACTGTGTCTTCTTAAGACATGTTGGTGAATATCCCTGGGATTGCTGTTCTTTTGAAATTTTTATTTTTATTTTGAAGGGAAAAGGAGGAGGAGTTGACCTCAAGGAGAACAGAAGTTGGAGGATAGACTGGAGGAGTGGAGGGAGGAGAATTGGTATGTAATATATGAGAGATGAATAAATGTTTTAAAATACAAAAGCAGAAACCCAGTGTCATTCTGTTGCAAAAAAATAAACCTCCATAAAATATTACAAAAAGCAAAGAAATCCATGAAAAAACAAATATATATATATGTATATATATATATATACATATATATATATATATTTCTCTAAATTATATATTTTTTTCTCTCAGCAGCTATCAATTGCAAGTAGCTTCTTGGTAAGGAATGGGAGTTTGCACACTTTTTCTTTTCACTAATTGGGATTTTGTCTAGATTAAATTTATGTGGGCTTCATGCTTGCTGTGATACTCTCTCTGTGAATTTATGTGTGCATCAGCCCTGCTATGTCTAGAAAACATGTTTCTTTGAATCATGTTTTCTGGCCTACTCTGGCCAGTGACATTTTTTCCCTATTCTTTCACATGGATCCCTGAACTTTGAGAACAGTGGTTTATAAATACCTTCCTTTTCAGGCTGAAGGTTCCAAAGACTCTCACAGCCTGTATATTGTCATATTGTGGGTCTCTGTATTTGTTACCATTTGATGGAAGGTTCCCTTATGATGGTTAAGTGAAGCACTAATCTACAGATTTAGCAATATGTCACTTCAAGTCATTATATTCCATGTTCATTTTGCAGAATAATAGTAGTAGGTTTCCCCCTAGGCCTATAGCCTATCTAGTCTCAGGTTGGTGCCCACTTTAGCAGTGTCATATATGCAGTGGACCTTAAATCAAGTTTGAAAAGGGAGGTGGTTACTCCCATAACATTCATGGCATTATTTCACAAGTATCTCTTGCAAGCACATTGCTGATGATAGTTGCAGGGTTTGTAGCTGGCTGACATTCATGACTACTTTTTCTTCCAGTATGATATATAGTAAACTTATAGCACTATAACCATTATATATTAGGTGTGAAGTTTTTAGTTGTACAGTAGCTTGATTTGTTCTTGTCTGATAACATGGTCTCTTCAGCAATATTTTCTTAGCATAATGTTGTAGAGGGTAATCAATAGCATTGAGAGTAGTCTGGAGTGTTTGAGGTGTTTTATTATACGCCTTTCATCAATAATTAAAGATGTAATACATTCCTTGGATGCTTCCTTTGAAAGTATTTGATAACATTGTCTCTTCTATTATAAGATAACTCCATTTAAATGCACTTCATATATTTAAAGAAGCTTCTAGAATAGTAACTGTCAATATGTCTTTCAAAAGACCTTTAGTGTTAATTATTCTTCTCATATTCTCTCTTTTACCCTATTGTCCCATCACATACACCATGTATTCTAATTTTCCACATTATCCATTTATAATACTATATTTTCCCATTCCTTAGAAGAATTCTCTTTCATCCTTTACCCTTATGAGATATCCAATATTTGTAGATATTCTAAATGTTATATACATATTGAAGCCCTAAAAACCAATATCCACATATAAGAGATAACAGAAAAGATTTGTCTTTCTGGTTCTGGGTTACATTACTTATAATGACTATTTATTGCTCTATCAATTTACACACAAATTTCAAAATTTTATTCTAATAGCTGAATAATATTCTATGGTATATTTGTACCACATTTTTATGAACCACTTATCAGATGATGGCAAGTAGGCTATTTTCAGCTTTTGGATATTATGAAGAGAGCAATAATAAACATGGATGGATAAGTATCTTTGGATGCCCAAGAATGATGTAGCTGGATCTTGTGGTGGATCTATTTTGATCATTTTGTGGAATATCCACACTGATTTCCATAGTGATTTTACCAGTTTAGATTCCCACCAGCAATGAATATAGATTGTCTTTTTTCACATCCTTGCCAGCCTCTGCTGTCATTTATTTCATTAACCTTGGTCATTTTGAGTGGTGTAAAATCGAATCTCAAAGTAGCTTTAATTTGTATTTCACCGATGGCAAAGGACGTTGAACATTTTAATTGTTTCTTAGCCATTTGCATTCCATCTTTTGAGAACTCACTGTTTAGTTCTACACCACATTTTTAATTGAGCTAGTTTTTTTTCAATGTTTAGTTCTTTTAGCTTCTGTATTCTAAGTACCAACACTCTATCTCATATATAATTGGTAAAGTATTTTTTATACTGGTGATGACATTTTCTTGCTGTGATGTTATCCCTTGCTGTACAGAAACTTTTGGCTTCATGGTGTCACATTTATCAGTTGTTTTTCTTAATGTCTTAATGCAGTCTGCTCAGAAAGTCGTTTCCTGTGCCAATGAGTTTCAGTCAATTTTACACTTTCTCTTCGATCAGATAAAGGTTATACAGTCTTTTACTGAGGTCCTTTATTCACATTGAGCTGAGTTTTTTGATGGATGATAAATATAGATACATTTTCATTCTTTTTGCAGCTATTCAGTTTGTCCAGAACCATTTGTCGACAATCCTGTCTCTTCTCCAGTGTGTATTTTTAGCTTCTTTGTAAAATGTCAGATGTTTGTAGGTGTGTAAAAGGATGTCTAATTTTTCAGTTCTATTCTTTTGATCAACATGTCAGGTTTTAGTCAATACTATGATGCTTTTATTATCACAGTACTATAATAAAACTTGAAATCAGGAATGGTGATACCTCCTGCTATTTTTTGATTATTCAGGGTTATTTTAGCTATCCTGGTGTGTGTGCGTGCGTGCGTGCGTGTGTGTGTGTTTGTGTATGTGTGTGTGTGTTTGTGTGTGTTCCATATAAAGCTTAATATTGTATTTTTAATTTCTACAAAGAATTTTATTAAAATTTTGATGAAGATTTCATTGAATCTGTGCATTGTTTTTGGTAGGATCATCATTTTCCAATATTAGTCCTACATATCAATGAGTATGAGGGATTCTTCTATTTCCTTTAATTTCTCTTTTCAATGTCTTAGAGGTTTAATACAAGTCTTCCACTTGCTTAGTTAGAGTAATCCTATGATATGTCATTTTATTTGTTTTAAGGGATATTGTGAAAGGTAGTATTTCTCTAATTTCTTTTACAGTTTGTTGCCATTTGTTTAAGGAAGGCAACTGATCTTTGTGTGTTAATTTTGCAACATTCTACTTTGCTGAAAATATATATCATCTGTAGAAGTTTCTTGTTGATGTTTTTTACAGTAATCTATGTATATAATCAGATTACCAGAAAATAAGGATATTGTGATAGTTTCCTTTCCCTTTTGTAGAACCAGGATATTCTTCATTTGTCTTAGTCCTCTAGCTAGCACTTGAAGTGCTATACTGAATAGATATGGAGAGAGTGGACATCTTCATATTATTGTTTCTGATTTTAGTGAAAATGGTTTGGGTTTCTTTGTTT
>NC_045030.1:84305990-84311933 GCF_008632895.1 Mastomys coucha | reverse complement strand
GTGGAATAATGATATTTTAGTTGTGTACTTCCGATTCTGAGTTTCATTGGTGTCTATTATAATGTTTTCTTTTCATCTCTAATTTTATTACCTTGAAATCTATCTCAAATTATTTTGATTAATTTACCTACATTTACTAATCTTGTTATTTTTTCAAAGAATCAACTCTTGTTTCATTAATTCTTTATAATTTTTTTATTGTTATTGTTTCTGTTTTATTGATTTCAATCCCAAGTCTGGTTATTTCTTTTCAGGAACTCTTTTTGGGTATTATTTCTTTTTGTTATTCTAAATATTTCATGTGTACCATTTTATTATCAATATGTGATCCCTTTAAGCACTTAGTTCTATGAAGTTTCCTCTTAAAACTACTTTCATTATGTTCTACAGATTAGTTAGCTGTGTTTTAAAATTTCATTCATGAATTTTAAAAAAAATCTTGATTTCTGCCTTGATTTCTGATTTCTTGATTTCTGACCCACTTTTTATTTACTAGTTAGTTGCTCAGCTTCCATGTGTTTGAATACTTTCTGTCATTTCTATTGTTACTGATATCCTGTTTTAATCTAAGAAGGTCAGATAGGGTGCAAAATGTCATTTTAATTTTTTGTTGTTTCTGTTGAAGTTTGCATTGTGCCCTAAAATGTGGTCAATTTTGCAGAAAGTTTCATGGTATTCTGTAAAATATTTTTTTAAAGTGTTTGTTTGGAATATTCTAGAGATGTCTTCTAATTCCACTTCATTTATGATGATTAACTTCGCACTTTTCTCTGTTTAGTTTTTGTTTGTGTGACCTGTATATTGGCGAAAGTAGGTTACTGTAGTCACTCACAATCACTGTGTTAAGATCAACATATGATTTTAGCTGTAGTAGTGTTTTCTTTTTTTAACAGTTGAAAATGTTATTGATTTGATTAGTACCTATAGTACATGTATTGAAATATCATATCCTTCTCAATAAATAGTTGTTATTTGTTAATATTTAAACTAAAACATTTAAAAATTAAAAATTTTTCTAAAAAGAGAATGACATGTCAGTGGTAAAAGCATTTATCTGACAAGATAGGAACTAGCCCCCTATGGAGAGACTGAACTGATTTCCCAACATTGTCGTCTGACCTTTACACATTCATCATCTCCATACACAACATACACATAAATGAAAATTATATACACCATGCACACATGAAAATCATACAATTTATAAAATTTTTAAAATGAAACAAAGCACTAAGCATACAGTCATCATTAGGATGTTATTTTATGGAAGATAAAACCAAATGCTATGAAAGAATAAAGTTACATGAAGGTTTCATTCAAGGAGGGCTTGGTATATGTTGATGGCAAAGTTTACTTCCTTGTGGGCTAACAGAGAAGAAACACAGTATCATACTAGCTCCCCAAGGAGAGACATATAGCTTAGAAGTAAGGTCTCCTGCCCAGCTTTCTACACAGAGCTAGAGAAGGTATGGGATGATGTCATAAACATTCTATTTTCCATCTTTTTTAACAAGGACGTGAAAAGTCAGGAGGTGACCCTACTGGTCATCTTGTTAACAACTGTTAAGAAGCAAGGCCCCTGGGGCTTTTAAATGGCCAATAGTTAGATACGTAATAATTTTTTGTCAATTTTATTAAATGTTAAAGCAAGAGATATGTACTATTCCTGGTCCTACAGGATGTAGGCTTATTAATTGTTAACTTCCTATATAGACCAGGTTGGCCTCAAAATCATGATGATCTTCATGTTTCATCCTCCCATGTGTTTAGATTGTAAGCATATGTGACTACATCTAGCTTCTAGGTCTCTATTCTTTTAGCTGAGATTCATTAATGCAAAAAGATCTGTTGTATGAATATATGCATGCATTCACATATACATGGGACCTAAGAAAAAGTCAATGAGGTAAATACCTTGGGTAGAAGAAAGAAGAGAAATTGCAAGTAGGAAATAAGACACTGTGTAAACATGTATACAAGCAGTGCATAGAGGTCAGAGAACAACATTTGAGAGTTAGTTTTCATTTTCTTTGCTAAGGCAGGGTCTCTTGGTTCTGCCAAAGTGTACTCTATAGGCTAGCTGGTTCATTAGTTTCTCCAGTTTCTATGTCCCATCTCACCACAGTAAGAGCCCATGATATCTGGCCTTTTTCTTGGATTGTAGGTATTTTGATGAACATGAATTATCAAGCTTGTGCAAGCAAGTGCTTTTACCTAATGAGCCATCTCCCTGAACCACATTCCCTTATTCCCTTGAAAAATTTTATAATATCCAAATCAAAAGCACAGTAAAGTAAAATAGCAAAGTGTAGTAAGCAAAAAGGTAAAAATGCCTACATTTCAAACATGCATAAAGTAATAATAGTTGTTAACATTTGGATACATTTCCCTCTAATTTTTACAAAAAAATTCACCTTGTGCATGCTACATTATAATCTCTTTGAAATTTATTCATGTATTCACTTTACAACCCAATATTGGCCCTTTCTCTCCTTCCAATATCCCCTCTTGCACGTCCTTCCCCCACTTCCCCCTTTCTGTGTGTCACCTTCACCCTTCTAACGCAATACCCCTCTTCCTTGAACATCAAGTTGATGTAGGACTAGGTGTATCCTCTCCCATTAAGGCCAGAAAAGGTTGTCCATTTAGGGGTACAAGATCCACAGACAGGCAGGCAGGCAGGCAGGCAACAGGCTCAGGGACAGCTCCTGTTCCAGTTGTTGTGGGACCTGTATGATGACCAAGCTGCTCATCTGTTACATATGTGTAGAGGGCCTAGATCCAGTTTGTGCTCACACTTTGGTGATTCAGTCTCTGGCTGAACCCAAGGGTCCAGGTTAGTTAACTCTATTGTTCCTGTGGAGTCCCAATCTTCTTCAGGTACCTCAATCGTTCTCCCAACTCTTCTATAAGAGTCCCAGAGCTCCGTCTAATGTTTGGCTGTGGGTCTCTGCATCTCTTTCCATTGGCTGCTGAGTGGAGCCTCTCAGAGGACAGTTATGCTATGTTCCTATCTACAAGCATAACAGAATATCATTAATAGCATCTGGGATTGGTTCTTGCCTGTGTGATGGGTCTCAATTTGGGTCAGTCATTGCTTGGTCATTCTGACAGTATCAGCTATCTTTGTCCCTGCACATCTTGTAGAAGCATTTCTTTTATGAGGTTAGATGAATTTGTGTTTGGTAAGTAAATATTTAGTGGATTTTTGCTTTAGTGAGTATGTCTTTCCTTGTTTTTATGATTTTTATTTTAAAATCTAATTTGTCAGATATTAAAAGAGCTACATTTGATTGCTGCTTGCATCTATTTGTTTAGAATATCTTTTTACCGTTATGTTACCCTTAAGTGTTTTCTGTCCTGTGTGATGAAATGTTTTATTTATTTATTTTTTTTATTTTTTGGAGGCAGCAGGAAGATGGATTCTGTTTTGGAACCCAATTGTTCATCTTTTCCTTTGAAAACTGAGGCTATTACTATTAAAACTTGTTGTTGGCTTGTGTTTATTGATTCTTCTTATTTTGTTGTGGTTGCATTTTTCTTCTTTTGAATAGGTGTTCTGAGGCTATTTATTCCATGTTTTCTCTCTGCTATAGTTAGCCTCCTCTTTAGAAAGATGTTGTTCTTCTGTAAAGCTAGATTGGTGTATAGAAATTGCTTAAAATTATTTTCATTATAAAATCCTTTTCTTTCTCCTTTGATTGTACTTATTAGTTTTGGTGAGTATACTCTAGGTTGGCATCAGTGTTCTTTCAGAGCTTGTAGAATATCCATCCTGGCTTATCTGTTGTTTCACATTTCCATCTGCCTACACAGTTATTTCTTGGCCACCCAAGGCTACATAGTGAGAGTTGGGTAGGAGAGGAGATGGCTAATTAGTTAAGAGCACTTGGTGCTTTTTCAGAGTATTGGAGTTCAATTTCCAGCATAGAAATTGGAAGGTTTAGTATTACCTGTAACTTTAGCAAAAGTATTTTCCATTTCTGGCACCTACATGTATTTGTACATAAACACACACACACACACACACAAATCATAAAATAAAAATAAAATAGAAAATTTTGGAAATGCAAAGAATAAAATATTTCAAGGCAAGCCAAAAATTATTTGAGAGGGGAAAACACTGTGCTAGGATTATAACAAAGGACACAAGTCTGACTGGGCTTGTTGGTACATGCCTCTAAGTCCAACATGCTAGAGGAAGAGGACTCTAGTCAAGGACCTAAAAAATTTGTCAGCTATATCAATATTACATTCTGCATATACTGAAATAACAGAAAATTCACCTTTTAGGAAGGGTATTATCACTTCTAATTTATGGGCAATTATTGGTATAGCCATGCATGGGAATTTAGTTCTATGTGTAGATTATACACAACAGTGAAGATTTATAAGAACCTTTATATGCACTTGAGAAAACTGTCTACATTTTTGCAGATGAGCTGAAAGGAGACATACATTCCCTAAACTTACCTTGGTTTTTTTTTCAGTTTAGTACAGTGACAACTACTCTGATGTTCAATATGATTTTGCTAGTCAGGTGCTGTCCAAGTTTACCATGATGTCATTTTGTCTACTCTCATATTTTACTATTTTTTATTCTTTGTTTTGACTTCCTTATTCTTAACTGAGTTTAATTACATTTTATCTCCTTTGTTATTAATTATATTTTTTGGTTACTTGATTGCTTACTTTATGTTGCATTACATATTTTCATGTTAATACATACAGATAAGTGACAATATACCATTTCATGTAAATTTTAATAAAGCTAAAATACTGAAAATTCATTTTTCCCTTACTAGCTTTCTTGCATCAGTAATCACAATTTTATATTAAATAGTTGCTAATTGGCATTTATGATGCTAAAGTAAGATGATTTCACTGAGTTTGGTGCTAACCTGGACTAGTCTCAAGGCAGCTTGGCTAGAGTAAGTCATTGAATATATATGTAAATATATATTTACAATTTATAATTATGGACACAGTGATTATTTTCTATTCATTTATTACTTGCATACTTCCATACACCAAGATTCATCCCAGAAACATTTCTCTTTATTCAGAGTTATTTTCTTTACTATCTTGAACTTCTAGGAAAAAAACCATCTCTTATTACTCATAATTTTGCTCATTTATTTGTCATATTAATTCCTTACATGTAATATGTCTTGTTTGGTGGTTGCTTAATGTTCTTCCTTCCTTCCTTCCTTCCTTCCTGCCTTCCTTCCTTCCTTTCTCTTTCTTTCTTTCTTTCTCTTTATTTTTCCTTCCTTTCTCCTTCCTATCTTCCTTTCATTTATATTTCTTTGTTTTTGAGACAGTGTTTTTCTGTTTACCTCTGACTGTCCTGGAACTTTCTCTGTAGACCAGGCTGGCCTCAAACTTCTCAGATCTGATTGTGTCTTACCCTCCCCTAGAGTGATGGGATGAAATGTGTGTACCATTACCACCTGGATACCTTTATCTTGTGCCATCAATGATTAATCAGTGAGTAAAGGTAATGACTACCAAACCTGACCTACAGAGGTTTAGACCTACATGAGAAATGTGCCTGCAAACAAGCCTGACTATCAGAGGTTTAGACCAATGTGATAAAGGAAGGTTGTTTTCTAACATGTATACCCCATTCCCATCCAGACAATAAATCAATGAATGTAAATAAAATGTCTTTCTTGATCATTATTTTAAGGATATTGAATGAATTAAAATGTACCTTCATTGGGGTGTTTTTTTCTTATTTTGAAAAGGGTGTCAGTGCCAGAGGTTATAGAGGACACCAAGAAAACATGGTCCTCTGAATCAAATTAAGCAAGGCACCTATGAACTCATAGAGACTGAATCAGCAAGCACAGAGCCTACATAGCTCTGCACTATGTCCTTTGGTATATTTTACAACTCTTACTTTGGTGTTTTTATAGGACTCTTGTGTGGACAAGAAAG
>NC_045030.1:84300734-84305321 GCF_008632895.1 Mastomys coucha | reverse complement strand
CTGTTTTTATCCCTTTTGTAGAGATATCCATCATTGATTTGTATGACCGGGGCAGCCTTTTGTCAATGGCTGATTTTACTTCATAAGTGATGCAAAATCCTACTGAGTACTCTGTTTGATGCCTGTGATTTCTGAGGTTTTGTATTCTGCCTGTTGGGAGCCTGAATTATTTCTAGCTCTATATAAATCTTGAGAATTATTTTCTCTAATCTTTTTCAGTTACCTTTTCCCATGCCTTCACTGTTTTTCTACTGATCAGGATTCATGTAATAGCTTCATCATTCTTATACATGACTCCCCTTGATTCCTTGTATCTTATACTCTTGATATTTTCATTATCATACACACACACAAGCACTGACATGCACAGACATGTATAGGAACATATATTCTTAACTCTTCAAAATAAAACAGATAACTCATTTTTTTCTTATTTCATCTTGACAAAAAGTACTTCTTCAATTTGTAAAAACCATTGTTTATATTTTCTTTTCTGAAACAAAATACCTATGTCCCATCATTACGTTAACATTCTTCAACATTTTTATTATTGTATTATCATATACATATGTTATCCATATATATATATATATATGTTATCTATTTATCATCTCTCTATCTCTCTCTCTCTCTCTCTCTCTCTCTATATATATATATATATATATATATGTATATATCCTAGACAAGTGTGAGATAGAAATAAGAGCTTAGATTTTATACATTGCCAGCGTCCTTAAATTGAACCAAAAAGAAAAACATGCAAACAAAAACAAAATAAGAAAATCAAATGCATCAGTTAATGCATATAGTTATAATAAAAGCACAAGAACTAACAAAATAAAGATTGAGACAAAATAATGGTTGATTTTCTTTTTGACAATTCATAGAAGAAAGATCTTTCCTTGCAGAAAATACAACTGAGCTGTGAGGGGCCTTTCCTCACTGAAAAATAGTGACTCAACATTCACATGTTTCTTTCAAGTGACCTTAGCTAAGTAAAAGGGAGCTGTTGCTGAACCACATTAAACCAGAAATATCAGGTAGGGAGGAAGCAAATGTCCTCAAGAATTTCTTATCATTTATAGACTGTCCTAGAAAAGTGGGTATAGAATTATCTGAACAGGATAGGCAAATTATAGTATGACTTTTATGTTTTTTTTTTTTTTGAGAATTACCTTAGCCAACATTCAAACAAATGTAACTTTCCACATGAGATACCACTTAGTACATTGGTATGCAAAATGAAAAGCAATATTCACAATGGAACACAAGGTGTGGCTGAACCTTTTTGTAGTTTCAGCATGTCTTTAGAAACAGATGGAAATATAGAAACAAGTTCAGTTAGACTTGTGTGAACAAACTTAATCATTTTAAAATTTCTGTACTGCTGAGAGTCTTCCGTTGTATACACATATAAACTGATTTATTCAGAAATAATGATAGTAATTTTCATTCTAAGTATAATACAAATGAAATTAAAATGATAAATCAATGTCCATTTACAAAACATAGCATTTTATGTGTTTGAAAACATGCGATTTCAAATTGTTTCTCTTAGAACATTATGTTTTTTCATTACTGCTAAAATTATTCAATAATTCTGGAATTTGTCCACTACAACTATTTGTGGAATAATTTTATCTCCCTAAGAAAAACAAGCCCTTGACTATAATTTATGCTGACTATATATTACCTGACCTAATCATTCATATTCCATACACTTTGAGCGATTTTTGCTCTTTAAAATTCAAATCCAGTCTTAATCGCTAAATGTTTAGAGCAATTAGTATTCAAAAATCAAATATGCTTCTAAAAAAGTAAAGCATTTTAAAGTAAACAACTTGAAATACATGAATACTCTTTTTATTCTATTTTTTATCATATAAGCTATTCTACATAAATCAGAAGCAAACATAATGTCTTAGCATTTCAAGGGGCTATCACAATGAGTATACAAACCAAAATTTCAGTTTTAATTGTGAATTTTGTCTTTTAAATCTTGAATAGAATTTTCAGTCTATTATTAAGTAAATGGCACATATTTTACATAAAATAATTTAAATAAATTATAGTTTCAATTATGATTTCATTTTTTTTCTGTGGCTCAGTTTCCAGGCTTATATTACAAACTATTTTCTTTGTATGCTAAGTGGAAAAATAATTTTTACATGTTACCTTTTTTTATTATTATTATTGGGACCTATTTATTCATATGAATATGGACGTTTTTCCTACTTCTATTCTTGGTACCTATGGAGGAGAGAAAAGGCCACAGATCCTCTGGGACTGAAATTACAAGTAGCTGTAAACATATGTAAGAACCAGGGGTGTGTGCATGATGTCAATAAAACACATTTTCCAGAAACTACAAAGCTGATCCACATATTTTAAAAAGAATAAGACAGTGACAGCAGGCACAAGTCCTGTACATGTTCAAACCAGACTAAATTCACAGCATGGAAAAGGGGAAGTGGAGACAATATTCCATTCCTAACCAAAAAGCTATTAATCATTACTACCTACTGTGAAAGAGAAAATGAGTTTTCTTTGATGGAGTGACCACACTCCAGTGTAAAGCTCATGCTTAGAAGTAGTTGATCAATACATAATAGTCGCTCCCTCTCCCTCTCCATCTTCCTCTCCCTCTACCTCTCCCACTTTCTCTCCCTGTCCATCTCCAGGACCCTCTTCTTCTCCCTCCCTTCCCTTCTCTGTTAACTTTGCTATTGTTTTAGTATTTTTTGTCTTTTTGTTTTGTTGGATCTTTTTTGTAGATGGGAAGATAGGTAAGAAGGTTCTGGGAGCACTTCAGAGAGGGGAAAAAGTATGATCAAAATATGCTGTTTTCAAAGTTTAAAATAATAAGAATATAATTTTAAAAACCTTATATGAAGGATGTAGTGCAAGAGGAGAGCACATATGAAGCATGTAGGTCCTGATTTTTATCCCCCCTGCTCCTATAAAATTGATAAAACTAATGAAAACAAGTTGTTGTGAGCTGCCATGAAAGTGTTGGAAAGTAATTTCTTGAAAATTAATTTATATTACAAGGAATACATAATGCTTAAAGTCATTAATCTAGTAGATGTATAATTCATTTGGTAATATCAAAAAAGCACTCCTAAATGTCTACAAAATATTTAGGTTGCTTCTGTTAGAGATTATTCTGATTGTCTACCTCTATCATGTCTTTGATGACATTTATGAGGGATTTGATACATGATATCCTGGTATGTTACATACTCTTAGAATATTATACCACAGATTCCATTTGAAGTCTAATTCTTATGCTATTCAATGGCCATTTTACTGTGTTCAAAGTTGTCATTTAAAATATTTATCAGTCAAGTTGGTAACGAAGAGGTAGCTTTCTCCCTGATGGCTAAGTTTCATAGTAGCAGAAGGAACTACTTACGACCTTGAGAAGGAACAGCCTTCCCAAGCTGTAAGCCTTGTGAACTAAAGTGAAGGTGAGTGGGGCAAGACATCCCTATGGGTACAATAGTGGCACAAATGTTAATGGGGTAGCCAAGTACTTTATCATTGGATTTTAAGGCCTGTTACATAGGAGCAAAATTATTCTTGATACTGTAAATGGTTCTGGCCAAAACCATGACTGTGGAGTTCACAGGCTCCAAAGTGAACATGCTGATGTTATCTTCTAAATGGACATAGTGTCAGGCTGAGAACTACATTTACATCTTCCTGCTCAAAATTAGGGCACACAGATATCAACAGAGAAGTTCCTTTGTATAGTGGGTTGTCACTAATACAGAAATTAATAATTGACTATAACATAGATTGTAAATTTCATTGGATTTCTCAATCATAAATGGGGCAGATATACCCCTCTTAGCCACAGCATATAACCAAAGCTCAGATATCATCTAATCAGAGAAGTTTGTTAGAGCTACAGGTCGGAAAAGATTAGAACAAAACAGTGTATTCCTGACCTGTCATTACTAGTGTACTCTTAAACTCACAGTAACTGTGGTTGTCAAGCCAAGACCTGCATAGTATCAAGCTAGTCACTATTCTAATGTGACAGTATAAAGGCTTATGAGGCTTCACTCCCAAACTAAGGATATTTTGACAGCTGATGGCTTCTAAGGGATAGTCCAGTGTTAAGGGTATGCCCTCAGGCAGACCAAGCATCAGTGGATAACCCTATACTAGGATAATATTGTCAAACTAACCTTGTTGTAATACTAAGAACAACAGAACAAAACAGAGAGAACAATAAGTTTGGAGTGAACAGGGAGATGAGGGTTGAGTGCAGTAGTGAAAGGGAGGAACAGGGGTGAAAGTTATCAAAAATGCATTTTATGAAATTCTCAAATAAGCCATAAAATATATTTAAAAATAAGTATATATCTCTACATATGGAATATTTCATAACTCATTTAAACACAGGTTATAGAACTTATCCCATTCCTTATATTTATGAATGCATTTTGTGAAATGAACTGTTTTTACTGGTGAAAGCTGAATATGAAAAACTACAGGATGAAATGAGAGGAGATAACAATTGCTGTGTAGCCAGCCCCACACTCGGAAATGATAACACCTTAGAAGATGAGTCTCAGC
>NC_045030.1:84296097-84298655 GCF_008632895.1 Mastomys coucha | reverse complement strand
GATAGAAATTTGTCTAACACAGATGGCCTTGTGCATACCGCTCCAAGCCACAGTTCCGGGTCATGTAGTTCCAAACAATGTAGAGACAACCTACAACCTTCTCTCCAGTGGCTCAGAAACTGAACGCTTTGACTTTCAATTCAAAAACCTAGCTCTATGCTGGAGAGATAGCACAGTGGTGGGTGAAGAGCCTAGGTTGCTCTTCCATAGGACCTGAGCTTGCTTCCTAGAACTATATAATGGCTCACAGGTGTCTGTTACTCTAGTGACACGGGATCTGATACCCTCTTCTGTTCTTCTTGGGCACCAGGCATGCACATAGTGCACAAACATAGGTACATGCAAAACATCCATATACATATAATTAAAGTAAATAAATACTTGAAAATACATTAATAAAACCAGTCAGTCCAGGAAGGGATAAATAAACTACCTTTTATAAAAAGACTTGCATAGAATCTGTGGCCAATTTTAATTCTCTAAAAATAAATAAAGAGAAGGAGCCATTATTAGTTGAATACAGTTATTGAATGCTTTAGACTCAAATCAAATTCTTACCCATTCATTGGATGGGTGTGAAGTGTACCTGAAGGCTGGTTTATAATTAAACCTTCAGAGTCCATGGATCCTAAAATGTCAGTGCTGCATGAGCTGGGTAGAACACAGTGTAGTCATTTCATTTGATTAATTAATGAGGTATAAAATGATCTTGTGCTATACTCACACTTGTGCAGCTTGGCCAAATTCCTTCTGAGTCGCCTGCCTTCCATCCCTGTTACAGTAGAGCCTTCTATAGAACAGGGTCATGCCCCTGAAACAGGCCTATGGCATGATGCACTCAAAACAAAAGTGACATTGGGTATCTCTGAAGAGAAGGGGGAAGATCATCTGCTATTGTTATTTGTTTCAATTACCAAGGTCTTATCCTGTATATATTCCAGGTTGGCCAGGAATGTACCTTATAGCACAGGCTAGTCTTAAATTCACAGCAATCCTCCTACTTCAGCCTCCTGAGGACTTAAATTACGGGATTGAGGAGCTACCATGCCTGTTTAAATGAGTTTGGTCTTCATGTGATCTTCAAAGAGGAAGCAATATTTACTGATTTACTGTCTGAGATAGCATTTACTCACACACCTTGGACACATTCCTTCTTGTTCCCTTAAAAAATGTATTTTCAAAGCCAGGCAAGAAGGCTCACACCTGTAATCCCAGTAATGCAGAAAGTGGAGGAAGGAGAGTTGTGGTGAGAGGCCAGCCTGGGCTACGGAGACTTTGTCTCAAAAACCAAACTAGACAAGAAATTCTAGACTCTTTTTTTTTTTCTTAAAGATGTTTGTGTGTGGGTTTTATGTTTTGATGGCAGAAAGATTTTGTTTTTGTTTCTTCATTAGGACAGTGTGTAAATTAGAAGGGTATTTTTTATTAAAATGCAAACTGCGTTATCTTTTTTTTTTTAAATTGTTGTGTGGCAACCAGGAGTGCCATCATTTACAAAATATTTTTATTGTTTCTTCTGTGTTTCTTATGTAAATAGCTATTGAATTATGACTTTGTTTCTAAATTTGAATAGAATTTTTTATAATGTCCAAAAAACTTGAAAAACAATCATGTTTTAAATAATCAATACATATTATAGTTTGGTCTTTCTTGTATTACATAATATGATTATGTTCATCTACCTTACCCATGTGCAGATATAACTAGTTTTATCCAGAAATATCAAAGAATGTGTGTGTGTGTGTGTGTGTGTGTGTGTGTGTGTGTGTGTGTGCTAAAGAAGTGGTAAGCTGTTTTCTGTCCTGTGAGCTACATCATATGGCCCAGAACAATGCTTGTCTTACTGAGGAGGCTTCAAGGTTAGACCCCTTTAATCCAATATCTGCCTGCTAGGTCCATATTGATATTCAGTCAGCAGAAGGAGACAGCATGTAGTTCCCCGAGTTCCCTTTTCAGGCCCATGTCTCTGCCTGCTTCCTGCAAGAATCAAACCTTTATAAGGAATATTCAACCAACACCAGTGGCAACCAGATAGCTAAGGGCAAGCTGAAGAACACAATCAAGAAGAGTCTGAGCAATATGGCACCATTAGAGTCCAAGTATCCCACTATAACAAGCCCTGGATATTGTAGCAGAGACAAAATAGAAAAAAATGACATTAATTTTAGTCTCAAAGGTTATAGAGGCTTTTAAAGAAGAAATGAATAAATCACTTAAAAAACACAATTAAAGCAAGCTGTTGAATGTAATGAATAAAATGGTTCAAAACATGAAAATGGAAATAGAAGCAATAAAGAAAACAGAACCTGAAGGAATCCTGGATTGAAAACCTAGGAAAGAGACCAGGAGCTATAGGCCCAAATATCACCAACAGAAAAAAGAGATAGAAGAGAGAATTGCAGGGATTGAAGTTATGACTGAAGAAATCAATATGTTGGTCAGAGAAAATGTTAAATTTAAAAGGTTCCTGACATAAAACATCCATGAAATCTACAGAGCAATTGTGATAAAAACTGCATGGTATTGGCATAGTGACAGGCAGGTAGATCAATGGAACC
>NC_045030.1:84278988-84296057 GCF_008632895.1 Mastomys coucha | reverse complement strand
CTATGAAAAGAACAAATGAAAGAATAATAGGAATAGAAGGAGAAGAGTCCTAGCTCTAAGGGCTTTAAAATTTTTTTCATCAAAATCACAGAAAAAAACTTCTCCAATTGAAAGAAAGAAAAGCTTATACATATATAAGAACCTTACAGAACCACAAATAAGTTGAACCAAAAAAGAAAATCCTCCTACCACATAATGCTACAAATGTATAGAACAAAGAAAGAATGTTAAAAACTGCAAGGGGAAAAGCCCAAGCAACATAAAAAGACCTATCAGAATTACACCTGATTTCTTAAAGGAGACTCTAAAAAACAGAAGGGCCTAGCTAGACATCTTGAAGACTTTAAGATAAGACTATAGATGTCCACCCAGGCATCTATACCCAGTAAAACTTTTAATCATTATAGATGGAAAAAACAACATATTTCACTACAAACCAAATTTAGACAGAATGTATCTACAAATGTGGCCCTACAGAAGATACTGGAAGGAAAATTTAAACCCACGGAGGTTAACTACATCAAAGAAAACACAGGAAAAAATAAATCTACATGAGCAAAACTAAAAGAAATTGGACATTAATATCTCTCAGCATACATGGACTCAATTCCTCAATAAAAGGACATAGGCTAACAAAATGGATTTTCAAAAAGGATCCATCATTTTGCTTCATACAAGAAACATACCTGAACCAGAAAGATAGATATTATGTTTGTGCGTAAGTCTGGAAAGGGGGTTTTCAAGCAAACTGACCCAAGAAACAAGCTAGATTAGTCATTCTAATATTTAATAAAATAGACTTTCAAGCAAAATTAATCAGAAGAAATGTGGAATGACACTTCAAACTCATCAATGTAAAAATCCATCAAGATGACATCTCAATTATGAACAACTATACTCAAAATGCAAGGAACCCACATTCAGAAAAGCAACATTGCTAAAGACTAAATTACACATCAATCCCCACACATCCACAGTGCGAGTTTTCAATACCCCACTCTCTCCAATGAATAGTTCATCAAGATGGAAAGTAAGAGAAATGATGAAACTAGCAGACATTATGAATCAAATGGGCCTAAGCAATAGCTACAGATCATTTGACCTCAACACACACACACACAAAATGTACCTTCTTCTCAGAAGCTCATGAAGCCTTCTCCAAAACTTACCATATAGTTGGTCACAAAACAAATAACTCTTTGTATTTTATCAGACCACTGTGGAATTATGCTGGACTTGTACAACAACAGAAACAACAGAAAGCTTACAAGTTCATGGAAACTCAATAACTCTTTACTAAATAACCACACAAATACTCAACATAGAAAGAGAACTTCAGAAAAATACCCCTTATGAACATTGATGCAAAAGTACTCAGTAAAATCCTCACAAACTGAATCCAAGAACATATCAAAAACAGTATTCAACATGGTCAAGGAGGCTTAATGTCAGGGATGCAAGGATGGTTCAATATATAAAAATCCATCAATGTAACCCATTATATAGAAAAACTGAAAGAAAATAATCCTATGATCATCTCATTAGATATTGAAAAAGTCCTTGACAATATCTAAGATCCCTTTATATTAAAATCATTGGAGATACCAGGGATATGAAGTCACTACCTAAACATAATAAAAGAAATATGTATCAAGAAAACATCAAATTAAATGGAAAGAAATTTAAGCAATTCCACGAAAATCAGGGGCAAGATGAGATTGCCTACTTTTTCCATATCCATTCAATATAGTACTTGAAATTCTATCTAGAGTAACAAGACAACTAAAGGAGATCATAGGAATGCAAATTGGAAAGGAAGAAATCAAAGTATTGCTATTTGAAGATAATATGTTAGTATATGTAAGTAACCCAAAACTTCTACCAAAGCACTCCTACAGCTGACAAATACCCTCAGCAATGTGATTGGATACAAAATTAACAAAAGAAATAATTAGCTTTTCATTATATAAATGATAACTAGGTTGAGAAAACATTAGGAAAACAACAACCTTTGCAATAGCCACAATTAATATAAAATATCTTGTATCTCTAACCAAGCAAGTGAAAGACCATTATGATAGGAACTTTAAATCTCTGAAGAAATAAATTGAAGAAGACATTTGAAGATGGACAGATCTCCCATGCTCATGAATTGGTAGGATTAACATAGTAAAAATGGTCATCTTTTCAAAAACTACTCACAAATTCAATGCAATTCCTAACAAAATTTCAACAGAATTACTTACAGACGTCAAAAGAGCATTTCCCAACTTCATATGGAAAAATTAAAAACAGAAAAGCTAAAATAATCCTGTAAAATAGAAGACCTTCTGGAGGTATCACCATCCCTGATTTCAAGCTGTACTAATGAACAATACTAATAAAAGCACATATTATTGGCATAAAAACAATCAGGTTCTATCAATGGAATAGATTTAAAGACCAAGAAACAAACCCATAAACTTAAGGACACTAAGTTTTTTACAAAGAAACCAAAAGCATACAATGGAAAACAGAAAGAATATTCAACAAATGATGCTGATCTAACTGAATGTATGCATGTAGTAGAATGCAATTAGAACCATATTCATCATCATGCACAAAACTCAAGTCTAAGTCTATCAAAGACCTCAAAATGAAACTGAATAGAGTAAGTGGAATATAAGAGATAATAAGAAATAGCTTTGAACTCATTGGTACAAGAGACAGCTTCCTGAATAGAACACCAACTGCTCAGGCACTAAGAATAAAAATTAATAAATGGGACCTCATAAAACTGAAAAGCTTTTGCAAAACAAAGGACATTGTCAGTAGTACAAAATGCCAGTCTGCAGAGTGAGAAAAGGTCTTCATACTTCCACTAGAGGGCTAATACCCAAAATGTATAAATACCACAATAAATTATGTACCAACAAACCAAATAGTCCAATTAAAAAAAATAGGTACAAAGTTAAACAGAGACTTTTCTTTATTTTATATTAGATATTTTCTTTATTTATATGTAAATTTCTCCTTTCCCAGTTTCCCCCCAAAAAACAAACAAACAAACAAAACAAACAAAAACAAACCCCTGTTACCTCCCCCCTCCCCATGCCTGCCACCCCGCCCTCTCCCACTTCTTGGCCCTTGCATTCCCCTACACTGGGGCACCGAACCTTCACAGGGCCGAGGTCCTCTCCTCCTACTGATGATCGAATTTGCAATCCTCTACCATACACATGCTGCCTGAACAATCAGACCCCTCCATGTGCAGACCTTGGTTGGTGGTTGAGACCCTGGGAGATCTGAGGGTACTAGTTAGTTCATATCGTTGTTCGTCCTAAGGGGCTGCAAACCCCTCAGCTCCATAGGCCCTTTCTCTAACTCCTTCACTGGGGACCCTGTACTCAGTTCAATGGATGGCTGTGAGCCTCTATATCTGTATTAGTCAGGTACTGTCAGAGAATCTCTATGTGTTGAGAAGCACTTAAAAAATGTCTATATCCTTAGTCATCAGGGAAATGAAAGTCAAAATGACTCCAAGATTCCATCAAACACCTGTCAGAATTGCCATGTTCAAAAACTCAAGTGTCAGCACATGCTGGCAAGGATTTGAAATAGGGAGCACTCCTCCATTGATGGTGTGAATGCAACCTTGTGTAACTATTTTGGAAACCAACTGGATAGTTTCTCCGAAAATTAGAAATAGTTCTATATCAAGACCCATCTATGTCACTCCTGGGAATATACACAAAAGATGCACCATCATAATGTAAGGACCCATGCTCAGCTCTGTCAAAGATGACACTCAATGGAAGAATGGATAAAGAAAATGTGGTACATTTACAAAGTCGAATAGTACTTAACTACTTAAAAACAAGGATATCATGAAATTTGCAGGCAAATGAATGGAACCAAAAAATGTCATCCTGCTCAGTTCAAAAAGCTAAAGCTTTAAATTTCTCAGTGTCAGTTAACTATTAAAGCCTCAGATACATCAAAAGAAAAAGATAAGTTACCCATTTCAAGTTACTTTTGGCCAAGACCTCATCTTAAACTCACCACAAGACTTAATCCTTTTATAGAAATTAACTGGTGAGACAAATCACCTTGCTATATCAAAAAAGGTTTATCACTTGTCAATTGTGCTCAGTTACAATCATGTTTAGTTTTTGGCCACAATAATTCTTTGGCAAAAGAGAGCATTAATATGAATGCAACTTCTCTTGTATTTTAAGTAAAATTTAAGATCCTATTTATGGATTTGGTGTATATTAATAAAAATTATGATAAATTAATTCTAAGAACAATTAAATTGGCTATTGCAAAATATTAATTGATATTTGGCCTATTATGTAGTAAAGAATTTTTAGACAAAAATTGATTTGTCTCCAAAGTGAACTAATTGTTTTAATTCATTTATATACATACTTTTATATTTCCTATAGATTTATGTATACACACCATAACAATATATTACCTCTTTAACCCTTTTCTGAAAAATTTTATATATAAGTCACATGTTTTAATCTCATGATTTTCTCCCTATGTCAGCACAAATAATCAAATTGTGTGCTGTAGTTTCTTTTTTCAACTGTTAAAATTAACCCTTATCTTGTATATTGATATACGGGTACATATATATATCTGAGTTCTCTATTACTTATGATATCTAGACATTTTTACAATTTAATTTTAATTTCAACTTAAGAGTAAAATATACACATGAGACTATTAATTCTTTCAGGCTTTCAAGTTACTATTGCCTTAACATAACAAAATGGTTATTGTCTATATTATATTTCTATATTTAATGTTCCTAGTCAAATTTCAACAGATTATGGAACTGACTATTATAGTCAAGAACTTGAGACATGTTGTCAACAATTTAATGTTACCAATATTTCTGAAATAATTTATAATTCTCAGAGACAACATTTACTCAATGTTCACTTCGCACTTTGGGAATTTGATTTTTAAATAGTAAAAGGAGGGGGAATATGATATGCACTGCACTTCACTCTATTCCAAAAGCATCTTGTTTTTCACATGTTTTAAAAAGCATGTTTTGTTTCAATTATGTTGAATAATATTTCTTTTTTTGCCTCTTCTAAGGCATGCCTCTCCTTTAAAGTCCAATTGAAGAAGGCCATTCCAGACCGACCAAAAGTGGCAGTGGGACCCAATCCTGCTTTACATAGAAAACCTCCACAGGCTAAACCCCTCAGCCTGTGAAAAATTCTGGCCTATCTATTTCACCCACTCCTTCCTCGGTTACCATATTTCAGCCCAACCTGCCTGCTGGATCCCCCCTCCTCTGCAGAATTAATCCTTTCTATGATCAATGCCTCTATAGCCACCATGCATGCAGCTAATACCTCCCAGTATGAGGAATGCTGGGTTTGCTATTCCCCGCAGCCCCCTTTTTATGAAGGAATAGCAGTGTTTGAGAGACCATCATGACCAATGATACTAGTCGGCTTGGGTGGCACCCTGGAAGCAACAGGGTGTTCATGCTGAACTAGGTGACAGGTCAAGGTTTGTGCCTTTTGAGGCCATCTATGATCCCCCCTCAGGCCTTACTAGAAGTTTGCAATCAGACTATTATTGTGAGTACCACCTTTCAATATCTTGGGGCACCCAATGGTACTTAACTGGTATATTCTACTGGACTCATTATCTATATAGTCACCCAGCCCTTTTTAACTAATAAAGATTATTGTGTTTTGGTCCAAATCCTCCCAAAGTTAATGGTTCACCATGCAGAGGATCTCCTACGATTTTGGGAAAGAGGCACTAACTTGCCCCGAGACAAGAGAGAACCCATATCCGAGATGACTTTAGCAGTGAGTCTTGGTCTGGGAACTGCAGGTGTGGGGACTGGTATTGCCTCCTTGGTCACCTCCCAACAACAATACACCCAACTTAAACTCACCATAGATGGAGATGAGATATACGGGAACTGCAAAAAGGCTTACAAAATCTAAAAGATTTCCTGACCTCCTTGTCCAAGGTGGTGTTGCAAAATAGGCAAGGTCTTGACCTAGTGTTCTTACAGGAGGGATGGCTCTGTGTGGCCCTCAAAGAAGAATGTTGCTTCTATTCCGACAAAACCAGTTTGGTTCAAGATAGTATAGAAAAGATTAGAATTAGCCTAGAAGAAAGGAAATAGGGAGAAGCAAGACTCTTGGTATCAGAATTGGTTCTCTGCCTCCCTGTGGCTCTCCATCCTGCTTCTCAGTCTTTTGGGACCCTTTGTGGGAATCTTGCTGCTTTTATCCTTTGGCCCTTGAGCTTTTAATACATTAACCAGTTTTGTTAAATCGCAGATTGAGTCTGCTTTACATAAGCCAGTTGCCATCCATTACCACCAGCTAGACGTCCAAGGCTTAGCTGAGGACCTCCCTTCCGCTGACCTGGAAGAGGCAGCCATTGGCCTGCAGTTCTCCACCCTTGCTACGGATATAGAGCCTTCATGGTTCCATAGGCTGTGGAGACATTAGCGACCAACCTTTGTGCCCCCTCAGCAAGTGTGCTCAAATGCACTGCTGAGAAGCTTTCCCTTTCTCTTTTCTTTTTTCTTTTACTTTTCAGCTGACAGCACATTTCTGCAAGCTTTGAATGTGTCTTTCCCGAAGCTAAATGAACAATTCTATCTACTGGCTCGTGCCCAGAGCAAGAACGCTCAGACAGTCTCTACAGTACTTGCATTTCAAAAGCCAACCTGATCAGCGTCCTTTGACCTCTCCACCCCACCACATACGGAGGGACTTTGGCTCTCAACACTCGCTGCGGGCCTGGGACCTTCCTGGTTCCATACGCTGTGGAAGTGCCCATAACGGGATTATTGTGATGCCATGAGCCAGATACACACTGCCCACCCCAGCTGCAGAGTAACCCAACGACGAGATTATTGGGAGGCTGCTACCTGGGTGCCCATCACCCTTTCTTGACAGTAACTCAAACATCTGCCGCAACGTGGCAAGAAGCTTGCCATGTACCAGTCAGCTGAGGGTGGTGCCAAAGGCGGGTGCAACTCCCATAGCCTAAGATACGGGGCTCTGCCAGTACCTCCACGAGAGGGTTCTGCAGTGCTGGACATGGGTGCACACCACATAGCCTAAGACAGGCCTTCCACCAGCCCATACTTAATATGCGACCCCCACTTAATTGTAAAGGAAAGGGGGAGATGTTGGAAGCCAAGTACTCTAGCTTGGCCAACTGCTGACCCCTGCTCTGGCGGAGACACCCAGAGCCAGGAGACATTGGGAACCAGGCACTTTCCTCAGTGGGAAACTGTTAACCTTTGCCCTGGTGGAGACGCCTGGAGTCATCTTCCCAGAGACAGCATCCCGAGATAAGGCTGCAAGATGTCCCAGGTTCCTTATCAGCATCCGTCCAGATGCCCATCCCTCCTCCTTTGTCTTAGCCGAATCCCCCCTTCTCAGCCCCTCCCTATTTCCTCTTTCTGTACACTTATATTTTGGCCCTGGCCATCATTAAACAGACCTTGACAAAAGATTTGCTTGGTCTTGCTTCCTTTTCTCGCCCATTCTCCTTTTCAGGCTCAGTCCCCCTCAAACCCAGGAAATGACTGAATCTCGCAGGTCGGAATAGCCACCAAACTTTCCAAAACACTCAGGGATGAAAGAAAAAACAAGAAAAACCCTATCCAAGGAAGACAAATCTAGAAATCAGCACCTAAACCTATAACTATACTAAACCATGATGTTGAAAATCCAGGGTAAAAACACAACCATGATGTTGAAAATCCAGGGTAAAAACACAACCAATAATAGCCAAGGCAATGTTTCAGTAGAGCCCATCTATATTACCACAGCAGGCCATTAATAGTCTAATATACCAGAAGCACAAGTCAAATAACCTTAAAACTAAGTGTATGAAGATAATAGAGACCCTTAAATAATACATGACCAAATCCTTTAAAGAAATGGAAGAAAATACAAAGAGTTGGAGAAATGAATGAATCCCTTAAAGGAATCCATGGAAATACAAAGTGACCATTGAAGGAAATGAATTAAATTTTTGAAAGATGAAAATATAAATAATATCAATAAGGAATCTACAAAGTATATTCTGATATAAAAATATAATTTAAACAGTAACTCGAGAGGAAATACTCAATTACAGAATACATGACATAGAAGAAAACCTCTCATATGTTGAAATTACTAAAGAAAAAGTGGACAAAACTCTCAAAGAAAATGTTAAATCCATAAAACTCCTGAGGAGTAAAGGGAATACTCTTCCATTGCTGGTAGGCATGTACACTTTTACATATATTATGGAAATCTATATGGCAGTTTCTCAGAAAGTTGGAAATCGATCTATCTCAAGACCTAACTAGAGTACTCTTGAGTGTATATATAAAGGATGTTCCATCCTACCAGAAAGACACTTGCCTGCTCATATTAACTGGAGCTGTATTCATGATAGCCAGAAACATGAAACAATCTAGATGCCCTTCAACCAAAGAATGTAT
The DNA here is from genome assembly GCF_008632895.1 of Mastomys coucha. Lineage (NCBI taxonomy): Eukaryota > Metazoa > Chordata > Mammalia > Rodentia > Muridae > Mastomys > Mastomys coucha. The sequence continues at coordinate 84,287,575 of NC_045030.1, read as the reverse complement.
AAAGAAAATATGGTTGATTTACACAATGGAGTATTACTCAACTTTAAAATATTGACATCAAGAAATTTACAGGAAAACAGATGGAACTAGAAAAAAAATCATCCTGAATGAGATATCCCAGATCCAGAAAGATAAAATATCAGTTCCTTATTCAGCCATTATCAGAGAATCCTCCTTTGGTAGCAGATAGGAAGTGATGCAATTTTAATATAGGAGTTTAAAGTATTTAATTGACTTAAATATGAATATCTACCTCTTTGCTTTAATCTCCTATGTTCAATCTATTCACACTGTCTGACAGATGGACTCCAAATATTTCCTAAAATAAACCCAAAGTTTTACCAAAGATTTTCTAATTTAATTGCATGTAAAATCAAGCATTTTGTAATATAATTAACCTGATGTTAAAATTTTTGCTATTTTTCCTTTTAAAATGGCCTATTACAGGCATAACAATTTAATATGCCAGAGATTTTTTTCTATTCTGAGAATTCAGTATAGCCAGCAACTAAAGTTTAAGAATGAGATGAGATTACTCACACAAAGTGAATGATAACAAACTAAAACTAAATTAATAAGAGAGACCACAATGATAACAAATTTTAGATTTGCATAGCTTGTGTATTCTCTACAAAGAAAGGGGATCCTATAGTAAATATAGTAACTAAAGCCTGTTAACAAGCAGATTATTCATATCATGTGATATCATATCAATCCTATCACCTGTTACTGTTTAAATAATTATATACCCTCAGATGTATACATGCTATAACATATATACCACCAGGTATTCAAATGTACAAATAACTTCTAGTGCTCACAGCAAGTCTTATGAGCAAATCATTTCACATAACATTGGCTGTAAGAAGATTGGAGTAGTTTAGTATTGTTTTTGTATTTATATAATAACTCTATTCTAGAATGAACTTCTGATTTTTCTAGGCAGTTATATAACTGATGACAACATTTGGTGCAGACCAATAGGATCTAAAGTATCTGAGCATCTGCAGAAATACACATTTTTTTAGTTCAAATTATGATCTTAACATTTATTATTGTATCATATGTGTCTCATTTTAAATTGTTTTTCAGACCACTTGCTATTTTAAGGACTGTCTTATCTGTTTACTATCTTACTCAAGAGAATTCTGTCAGGGAGATTTTCTATTTTCCAGAAGTAGTTCTGAAACTTTAGAAATATAAAATGTTTATGCTAACTCAAGTCATGGTAAAACGAGTGGGGGGGGGCATATTACTGTTCTTTATTACAGGTTTCATTTATTATTTCATTCACATTTTTCACTTGGCTAAATACATAAAGTTAGATATATTTTTAAACTTTAATGTAGAGAATTCTATCAACACATTGCAATGTAGCAGACATCCATAATGTCTTTGTTTTCTTTAACTAAATCTATACTCAATGAATATAAGACCTCATTCTTCTTTTTTTGTCAGCATGTAACTCAGGGTCATAGCACCTGCCTAGTATGTGTATGATATAAATTTCATCCCCAGTATTAACAAGAACAACAACAAAATAGTCATGAGCTTGAATACTATGAGTAGTTCTTTTTTTTGTCAATTTCTATGATTTTACTTGTTCTATCACATTCCATGTTAGTGATGAACTTTCCATTTGTAACTCTATGTGACAAGTTTTCTCATATTCCTCTTTTAATGGAAACATTTTATTTATAATCTGTCAAATGCTTTTTCCACAATTATATGATTTTTTTAATATTTTCACTAATATTGTAATATATCTCATTTCTCAAATGTCTTTGTTAATTCATATTTCACAACAGGTTAAATCTGATGTAGTCATAGGGTAAAATCATTTTAATGTGATGTTGAACTCAGTTTGCTTTTCTTTTCTCAAAGAGTTCTGAATCTGTGTTAATATTATTGCTTGAAATAGGTTCTTATCAGTATTAGAATGGGAGTAATAGTGAGTTGAAAATAAATTTCATGTGTTCTTGACAAATATGTAATGCATGTGTTCCTTCTCTTTGCAGCAAACAAAGACCTCTACAGAAAATCAAAATCAATAATCAAAATATAGAGTTGTGGAGCCCACTCTCAAAACCTAAGGCTCATGGGACATTGTGGAAAATGGGACAGATACATCTTAAGAGCCAGAGTTTCAAGAAGTTTTCTTTTTTAAATTTTCTTTTTTTATTAGGTATTTTCTTTATTTACATTTTAATTTTTACCCCCTTTCACCATTTCTCCTCCAAAAACCCCTCTATTACATCCTCCCTCCCCCTGCTCACTAAACCACCCACTCATGCTTCTCTGTCCTGGGATTCTTCTACACTGGGGCATCGAGCCTTCCCAAGCCAAAGGCCTTTCCTCTCATTGATGTCCCACAAGGCCATCCTCTGTTACATATGTGCTGGAGCCATGAAACCTCCTTATGTACTTTTTGATTGGTGGTTTAGTCCCTGGGAGCTCTGGGGGTGTTAGTTGGTTTATAACTGAGGACCGAGCTATACCACTCCTGGCCATATACCTAGAAGATGCTCCAACATGTAATAAGGGCACATGCTCCACTATGTTCACAGCAGCCTTATTTATAATAGCCAGAAGCTGTAAAGATGTCCCTCAGCAGTGGAATGGATACAGAATATTTGGTACATTTACACAATAGAGTACTACTCAGCTGTTAAGAATGATGAATTCATGAAATTCTTAGGGAAATGGGTGGAACTAGAAAATATCATCGTGAGTGAGGTAAGCCAATCACAAAAGAACACACATGGTATGCACTCACTGATAAGTGCATATTAGACCAGAAGTTTGGAATACCCAAGATACAATTCACAGACCACATGAAGCTCAAGAAGAAGGAAGACCACAGTGTGGATACTTTAGTCCTTCCTAAAAAAGGGGGTTAAAATACCCATGGGAGGAGATACAGAGACAAAGTTTGGAGCAGAAATTGAAGGGAAGGCCATCCAGTATCTGTCCCACTTTGGGATTCATTCCATATACAGTTACCAAACCCAAACACTATTGTTTATTGCCAACACATGCTTGCTGACAGGAGCCCAATATAGCGGTCTCCTGAGAGGCTCTGCCAGTGCCTGATAAATACAGAAGTGGATGTTCACAGCCCACCATTGGACTAAGCACAGGATCCCCAAGGAAGGAGATAGAGAAATCACCCAAGGAGCTGAAGGGGTTTGCAGCCCTATAGGAGGAACAACAATATAAACCAATCAGGAAGCTCTCTTTGAGATTGTGTCTTCTAGTAATGTCAGACACTATAACCATTTCAAAAAGAGTAAATATATTCTGGCCTCCGCCTTCTGCCTTCCTCTGAGGCAGATCATCTGTGTGTCAGCCCTTCTGAAGACCCCACAGTCTGAAAACCTACCAGGAAGTCCGCTGCAACTAGGACCACAGGTCTACCAGGATACCTGCAGCAGTCCAGGGACACAGCAGGCAGGCTCCAGACAGAGACAGACAATCCAATTAACACCAGAGGTAACTACATTGCTAGAGGAAATTACAAGACCATAAGCAACAGAAGCCAATATATGTGGGCAACATTAGAACTCAGTTCTCTCACCACAGCAAGCCCTGTATATCCCAACACACCTCTCAACCATGATGCTAATGTAAAATCCTATCTCATGAAGATAAGAGAGTCCTTTAAGACAGATATAAATAACTTACTGAGAGAAAAAGAGGAAATCGCAGGTAAACAGGTAGAAGCTCTTAAGGAGGAAACAAGTAAATCCCTTATAGAAATACAGGAAAACACAATCAGACAGGTAAATGAATTGAACAAACTGATCCAAAACCTAAAATTGAAGTAGAAACAATAAAGAAAACACAAATGGAGGCAACCCTGGAAATGGAAAACCTAGGAAAGAGGTTAGGAGCTACAGATGCAATCATCAACAATAGAATATAGGAGATAGAGGAGAGAACCTCAGGAACGGAAGATAACTTAGAAGACATTGACACAATAGTCAAAGAAAAATACAAACCATAAAAACTCCTTACCAAAAACATCTAGAAAATCCAGTATACAATTAAAAGACCAAAACTAAGAATACTAGGAATAGAAGAAAATGAAGATTCCCAGCTCAAAGGACCAGAAAATGTCTTCAACAAAATCATATAAGAACATTTCCTCAACTTTAAGAAAGAGATGCCCATAAATGTGCAAGAAGCCTATAGAATAAAAAAATAGATTGGTCCAGAAAAGAAATTGTCTTGTCACATAGTAATTGAAACTCTAAATGCACAGATCAAAGAAAGATTATTAAAAAGCAGTAAGGGAAAAAGGCCAAGTAAAATATGAAGGCAGAAGTATCATAATTACCACAACTTCACAGCAGAGAACCTAAAAGCCAGGAGAGCCTGGACAGAGGTCATGTAGATCCTAAGAGAACACAAATACCAGCCCAGGCTACTATACCCTGTAAAACTTTCAATCACCGTCAATGAAGAAATCAAAATATTCCATGAGAAAACCAAATTTAAACATTATCTATCAATATCTACCAATCCAGGCCTACAGAGGATTCTGGAAGGAAAACTCCAACTCAAGGAGGGTACCACACCAAAGGGGGAAAAAAGAAATCAATTATCTCATAACAAATACAGAAAGAGAGAATCACATATGTAAAATGTCACCACCACCAAAATACATAACAGGAACAAATAGTCATCTAGCTTTAATATCTCTCAATATCATTGCTCTCAATAACCCCAATAAAAAGACATAACCGAACAGACTGGATATGCAAGCAGTATCTAGCATTTTGCTGCAAAGAGAAACATACCTCAATGACAAAGACAAACAATACCTCAGAGTAAAAGGCTAGAAAAAAAAAAGTTTTCCTAGTAAATGGTTCCAAGAAACAAGCAGGAATTGCTATTCAAATATCCAATAAAATAGATTTTCAACCAAAAGTTATCAAGTTAGATGGGGAAGAACACTTCATACACATTCATCAAATGAAAACCCCCCTAAGAGAAAGTCTCAATTCTGAACATCTATGACCCAAATGTAAGAGCACACACATTCATAAAATAAACTTCACTATAGCCCAAAACAAACATTGAACCCCACAGAATAGTAGTGGGAGATGTCAATACTCCACTCTCACCAATGGACAGATCATTGAAACAGAAACTAAAGAGAGATAGAGTGAAACTAATAAAGCATATGAACTAAATAGATTTAACAGATATATACAGAACATTTCACCCTAACACAAAAGAATATATCTTCTTGTCAGCACTTCATGTTACCTTTTCCAAAATTGATCATATAATTGGTCACAAAGCCTCAACAGATACAAGATTAGCAATCCCATGTATCCTATCAGATCCCCAGGGACAAAGTCTGAACTTCAATAACAACAAAAACAACAGAAAACTCACATACCCATGAAATGGAACAACTCACTACTTAATGATAACTTGGTCAGGGAAGAAATAAAGAAATTAAAGGCTTCCTGTAATTCAAATGAAAATATTGACACACCATACCTAAACTTATGGGACACAATGAACACAGTGCTAAGAGGAAAATTCATAGCACAGATTGATATCCTAAAGAAAGTGGAGATATCTTACACTAGCAACTTAACAGCATACCTGGAAGCCCTACAACACAAAGAAGCAAACACAACCAGCACTAGTAGACTCCAGGCAATAGTCAAACTCAGGGTCCAAATCAACAAATAGAAACAAAGAGAATGATACAATGAATCATCAGAACAAAAGGTTGGTTCTTTGAAAAAATCAACAAGATAGAAAATCATTTACCTAAAGGGCATAGATATACTATCCAAACGAACAAAATCAGAAATGAAATGGAAAACATAAAAGCAGAAACTGAGGAAATGTAAAAAAATCATCAGATTGAGGAAATGCAAAATATCAACAGATCCTACTATAAAAACCTATTTTTAAGAAATCTGAAAAATGTACATAAAACAGATGATTTTCTAGATAGACACCGGGTACCAAAGTTAAATCAAGAGCAGGTAAACTATTTAAATAGTCTCATATCCCCTAAGGAAGCAGAAGTCACTTAAAATCTCCCAAAGAAATAAAAAAGCCTAGGGCTAGATGGCTTTACTGCATAATTCTATCAAACTTTCAAAGAAGAGCTAATACCAACACTCTTCAAACTATTCTATAAAATATAAACAGAAAGAACACTACCTAATTCATTCTATGAAGCCACAATTACTGATACCCAAACCTCAATACTAAATTTAGGTAATACTCTGATACTTAAATAATCAATAAAATTCAAGCAAACAAAATCTAAGAACACATCAGAACCATCATTCAACATGATCAAATAGGCTTCATCCCAAAGATGAAAAGTAGGTCCAACATATCCACTATAGGAAGTCAAGTCCCATATCTAAATATAATAAAAGCAATAAGCAGAAAACCAACAGTCAATATCAAATTAAATGGAGAGATTCTTGAAGTAATCCCACGAAAACCAGAGACAAGACAAGGATGCCCACTCCCCATATGTATTCTATATAGTACTCAAAGCTCTAGCTAGGGCAATAAGACAAAAGGAGATCAAGGGGAGACAAATTGGCAAAGAAGAAGTCAAGATATCACTATTTGCACATGATATGATACAATACATAAGTGACCCCAAAAATTCTACCAGAGAATTCCTACAGCTGATAACAACTTCATCAGAGTGGCAAGGTATAAAATAATCTCAAACAAATCTGTAGCCTTTCTTTATACAAATGATACATGAGCTGATAAAGCAAATATGGAAACAACACCCTTCAGTGTTGTTACAAATAATATAAAGTATCTTGGGCTAACTCTAGCCAAACAAGTAAGAGATCTGTATAACAAGAACTTCAAGCCTCTCAAGAAAGAAATCAATAAGACTCCAGAAAATGGAGACTCCCATGCTCATGGATTGGTAGGATTAACATAGTAAAAATGGTCATCCTACCGAAACCAATCTACAGACTCAACACAATCCCTATCAAAATTCAACACAAATCTTTACAGACATTGAAAGAGTAATTCCCAATTTCATATGGGAAAACAAAAAACCTAGAATAGTGAAAACAATTCTCTCTCTCTCTTTTTGGTGCAGGTATTATTTTTATTTATTTCTTTTAGTTTTTATACTTCATATTTTATCCCCTCCGACTCACCCTCTGACTGTTCCACATCCCATACCTCCTCCACACGCCCTGTATCCACGTGGAAGTCCCCATCCTCTACTCCACCTGACCTCTAAATTCCCTGGGGCCTCTAGTCTCTTGAGGGTTAAGTGCATCATCTCTGAATGAACACAGACCCAGAAGTCCTCTACTGTTTGTGTGTTGTGGGCCTCATATCAGCTGGTGTATGCTGTCTGTTTGGTGGTCCAGTGTTTGAGAGATCTTGGTGGTCCAGATTAATTGAGACTGCTGGTTCTCCTACAGGATTGCCCTTCTCAGCTTCTTCCATCCTTCCATAATTCAACAACAGGGGTCAACAGCTTCTGTCCATTGGTTGGGTGCAAATATCTGCCTGTCTCAGCTGCTTGTTAGATCTTTCAAAGGGCAGTCATGATTGGTCTCTTAAAAAATAAAACAACTTCTTTGGGGAATCACCATCAAGTTGTACTATAGGGCAAAAGTGATAAAAACTTCATGGTATTGGTACAGAGACAGACAGGTTGATCAATGGAATTGAATTGAAAACCCAGAAATAAAACCACACACTAACGGATACTTGATCTTTTCAAAGAAGCCAAAAATATACAAGGGAAAAAAGAAATCATCTTCAATAAATGGTGCTTGTTTAACTGGCAGCATGTATGTAAAAACAAATGAACAAACAAAACAAAACAAAATAGGTACATATTTTTCAACTTTCACAAAAATGGAGTCCAAGTGGATCAAAGTCCTTCACACAAAACTAGATACACTGAATTTAATATAAGAGAAATTGGGAAGATGTTTGAACTCATTGGCACTGGAGATGGGAGGGATTTTATAACCAGATCTCCAATGGCTTAGGCTCTAGGATCAAGAATTAATAAATGGGACCTCTTGAAACTGAAAAGCTTCTGTAAGTCAAAGGACATAATCAATAAGGGCAAACTGGTGACCTACAGATTGGGGAATATTCCTCAGTAAAACTACATCTGATCGTGGACTTATATCCAAAGTATATAAATAACTTAAGAAGCTAACCTCCAAAAAAAAGCAAACAGACAATCCAATTAAAAATGGGGAATAGAGCTAAACAAATTCATAACAAAGAAATCTTGAATGGCTGAGTACTTAAAGAAATGTTTAAAGTCCTTAGTCATCAGGGAAATGCAAATCAAAATGACCCTGAGATTCCATCTTATACTAACCAGGATGGTTAAGATTAAAAAAAAAAAAAAAAAAAAAAAAAAAAAAAAAAACCTCAGGTGACAGCACTTGGCAAGGATGTGTTGTTTTTGTAATATGTTATATATATACATATATATGTCCATGTGTATGTGCATATATACATATATATATATATAAACTCTTTTCAGTATAACATCCTGATTATTATTACTTTTGTTATTCATTTGATGCTT
>NC_045030.1:84272090-84275363 GCF_008632895.1 Mastomys coucha | reverse complement strand
AAAAAAAAAAAAAAAAAAAAAAAAAAAAAAAAAAAAACCTCAGGTGACAGCACTTGGCAAGGATGTGGAAAAAGAGGAGCACTCCTCCATTGCTGGTGGTATTGCAACCTGGTACAACCACTCTGGAAATCAATCTGGAGATTCCTCAGAAAACTGCAAATAGATCTACCTGATGATCCAGATAGAACACTCTTGGGCCTATACCCAGAAGATGCCTCACCATACCACAGGGACACGTGTCCCACTATGTTCATAGTGGCCTTTTCTATGTTCACCAGAAGCTGGAAACAACCCCAATGTCTCACAGTGGAAGAATAGATACAGAAAATGTGGTTCACTTATGCAATGGAATACTATTCAGCTATTAAGAAAAAGGATATCATGGGTTTGCAGGCAAATAGGTGGAACTAGAAAATATCATTGTGAGTGAGGTAAGTCAGACCCAAAGAACATATATGGTATGTACTCATTAATAAATGAGTATTAGCCAAAAAAGTACGGAATACCAAGGATACAATCCACAGAACTCAAGAACAGAAAGGTCCAAGTGAGTATGCTTCAATCCCACTTCTGAGTCATAAGAAAATAATCACAGGATGCTGAGGGACATAAGGGCCTGTGTGGGAGAGGGGAAGTGGAGGGGAAAGGTGAACCATTATCAGGTATTGGAGGCGGGGAGAGAAGCCTGAGGTCCAGGAGAATGAATGGAAGTATACAACCTCAGTGAGAGGGCATGAGAGAGGCTCAGGGACCCTCTAGAATGTACGAGAGACCTTGGAGGTGAGAGACTCTTAAGACTCAAAGGAAGGGACATTAGATGAAATGCTCAACAGTGGGGAGAGGGCAGTTGTAGAGTCCACCTTCAGTGGAGGGACAAGGCATCAATTGGAGGGATGAGGTTGCCATCCCACAATCAAAAACTCTAACCTAGAATTGTTCCTGTCTAATAGAATTGCAGAGACAAAAATGGAGAAAAGACTGAGGGAAAGTTGTTCCAGAGACTGGCCCAACTTGAGATCCAACTCAAGGGGAGGCTCCAAGGCCTGACAATAATACTGATGCTATGGTGTGCTTATAGACAGGAGCCCACAATACCTGTCCTCTGAGAAGCCCAACAAGCAGCTGAAAGAGTCAGATGCAGATAGTTGCACCCAACTAATGGACTGAAGTCAGAGACCCTTATGCTTGAATTAGGAAAAGGCTGAAAGAAGCTGGGTAGTAGGGCGACCACATAGGAAGACCAGCAGTTTCAACTAACTTGGACCACTGAGATCTCTCAGACACTGAGCCACCAACCAGGCACACTGAGCCACCAACCAGGCAGCAGATACAAGCAGGTCTGAGGACCCTGACACATATACAGCACATATACCTGGTCTGGTCTGACACATATACCTGGTCTGGCCTGAGTGGGAGAAGGCATACTTAATCCTCAAAAGATTTGAGGCCTGAGGAAAAGAGGAGACCTGCTGGGGGAGGAGGAATAAGATTAGGAACCGTGGGAGGGAGTATCAGCAGAGGGACAATGATAGATTGTAAAAAAGTAAAAGTAACCAATAAAAAAAGTGAATGAATAGACTAGCACAAGAAGCACTAATACTGGAAAACGAGAGAATAAATCCCAATTTTGTATGTTATAGGTAAAATACAAGAGCACATAAATAAAAATTAGTTATGAGTATATCATAAGAATAAGAATTAGAGATCCATATTAGAATGTAGCAAAAAGTTTGTTCACTTACCTAAATCATGTTGTTTAATATTCTTTATGTTTTTGTTACTATGTTTAGCAATTTCTTATTTTAACTTCAATAATTTGTGTATTTTAATGATGACTAATATCTTTGATTTTGATGGTTGGTAAAATTTTAATCTTTTATTCACTATAAACTATCCTCTAGAAGATGATATTTATTATTCATCGGCAACTTTTTTCCTTCCTTCCTTCAAACGTTAAATCTCTTGTACTTCTTTCCTTTGTATGGGATATCACTTCTCTTATTATGTGCTTAATTAGATATGTTATTTAAATTCTTTGTGTTTTATTTAGTAGATTTAGTGCATACTACATTTTGAGAATTGTGTAAGTGGTTTTTTTTGTATTTTATTTTTATTTATAGTTTTATATTGTCCATTTGACTTGTTAGTTAATTGTTAAAATTACCTTGTTATTTTGAATTTATTGCAATCTTACCTCCTGATTTAGTGTAACTAAGAATGGGGATAGGTATCTTCAATGGTTCTTGGATGAATAAATGAAGATAGAATAATATAACCAACCTTTTTGACTCAGTTTCTGTAAGTAATTATTAATTTTCTTGTTGAGCTGGTCCTTTCTGCTCTTCATATCTCTTTGGGAAGACAGTCTCACATTGTTAAAGAAAATATACCCTCTAACAATCATTTGCTACTCATGATGTGCAATGAAACCCTGCAACAATTGCTTTCTAAACTTTCCTATAAATGAATCACCTCCACATATATGTACATTGATTCTTACTTAGAAGCATTTGCTTGTTACTTGTCTTCACATGCCCATGATCTCTAACTCCCTCTGGTGTCTATCAGCTACACCGCAGTTTCACTGAAACATATGCACACTATACACCCAGTTCCTTTATTTCCCAGTAGATCATAAGAAGGAATATGGGGCCAAATCCTGACCACATCCTGAGACAGACAGGACAGACTCCCATTTATCAACAAGTCTCTGAAAAACTCAAACACTGGATATATGTATATTCCACTCTTCTTTTTTCCCACAGAGGAAGAGCTCACTGAACTCTATATATTCCTGCCTGTTATACCATGATTCCTCAAAAACAGTAACATGATATCTGGTAACTTTTGGCTTTTAACAACACTCAGGAATGTAGAATATTCTAGGTCTCATCAATGTTACACTGATGATGAGAAGGAGATGAATCTAATGGGCAATCTCCCTGGATTTTTGACATTGCTTTCTTTCTTTCCCTAAGGAAAGCCCTGAAGCTCAGATTTTTTTTCTGTCACATGGAGAAATAAACAAGTGTGAAAATAATGATGTGCTTGACTTCATAGTGTTCTAAGGTGAAGAAGCTACTTAACATTTCTGAACTTCTCATGAACTTTATCTTCTATTATTCATTCAATGTCTAAGGGTAAGAAATATGGGCCTGGACCCTCTTAGTCTTTGATTTTGCTTTTATCTCTGTATTCATTTTAATTTTTTCCTGAATCCAATGTAATTATACAATGAGAATATATTAATAAATTTTTTTTATTTTAGATATT